>NC_048299.1:65420971-65502113 GCF_013100865.1 Trachemys scripta elegans
CCCCCCCCCGTTTCTTGACTGTCCCCTCCAGAACCTCCCTGCCCCTTCTCCTGCCCCCCCTTACCCTGCTGCTCAGAACAGGGTGTTGGGCTCTGTGCCAGCCGGACACGTGGCTGAGCTCCCCAGCACAACAAAACCTGGTCCCTGGCCCTGCACAACAAAACCCGGTCCCTGGTCCGGACCGGGCTGCAAGGGAGAGCTGCCCTTGTATCAGCACAAAGTGCTCTCGCTCCCGTTTTGCTACGCTGCAAGGCAGAAACCGCTCCCAGTTGCAAAAGGGGGAGGGCTGCACTTTGTGCTGAGACACTTGCTCAGAATGCAGGGAAGGGGGGAGGCGGAGGTCCTCTCCAGCTGCTCCGGAGTCCAGCCCGGGACTTCCCTGCAGCCCTCCCAGCCGCTCGCTCTGCTCTGCCGGGGAGGGGGAAATCCCAGACATTGTGAGTGCTTTACAAATTCCCCCCAGACGCTATTTTTAGTACAAAAAGGAGGACATGTCCAGGTAAATCCGGACGAATGATAACCCTAGTGAAAAAGGAAAAATAGAAATACAAAGCCCTTAATCTCTCATATTGAATTATTCTTTGAATATTATTTAACTGTAATATTCCTCTCAATGCCTTACAAAGGAAAGATACTTCTAGTAGCCTGGAAAGTCTCCAATGAGACAAATAGGCAACGAGTCCTGTTCCAGGCCACTCCCCCTTCCCTGTTCTGCAAATCTCTTCTCTGGCTCTCACAAGGCTGAAGGAACCAAAAGTAGAGCTTCTCTTCTTATGTAGTGGAGCTCCCCATGTTGTGCTCGTGTAACCCCTTTAAATCTTTTTCCTGGGGGGAAGGGGAGCAGTGAGAGAAAAGAGGGAAACTCCAGCGTGTGGCTCTGGAGTTCCAGAGAGAGAAGGGCTGCAGCCTGCAGGCCCAGGCAAAGTGAAGCAGCAGAGAACCTGCCTGAAGCCTGGGAAGGACAGGGCCGATCGGGGACACCCCAGGACAGGAGCCAGGAGCACTGTGCCAGGGAGGAATCACCGGAGAAGGGCAGGCCGGAGCTGGACCCAGTATCACTGCTGCCCAGAGCTGCATGGGGCTGTGAGTACTAGGGCTTGTGATTCTGCATTGGGAATAAGGAGGGAGGCTGTAGCTAGTTAAGTGGAGAGGTGGTCGCTCTGTGTGGCTTTGCAGAGAGCGCCAGAAACGGGCACCGGAGGGGTTTGTTGGAGAAAGTTCACTGGCGCCGAAGACGACCAGGAGCACCCAAGACTCACCACTGGACTGGAACTTTTCTCAAGACACCTGAACTTGGAGTGCAGACACATTGCTCAGTGTCTGCCCTTCCAGACTGTGCTACCACTGGGCCTGTGGGGCCTTGGTTTGAATGCAGCCCTGTTCTACTGCTTCCCCCTATATTTCCCCTTGTTGTTTTTCTCCTCTCATCCCTCTGTAAATAAATATCTCCCTTTATTATATCCATTGTACTTTTCCTGTGGGTGTGGGTGTTCACTCTGGGGGAGTTGGAACAGGTGCCCCTGGGGGTGCAAGGCATTTTTCCTGCTGCATTCCTGCGTGCACCGTCTCTTGGCGAGAGCTGCCTGCAGAGCAGACTCCATCTTGGCCACAAGGGCGCTAAAGTTACACTCACCTCAAAACAAAAGCCTTCCCCTACTTTACCATCATGAATTGTACGGACAATAGCCAGAAAGCTCTTCTAGAGTCAGTCTCTCTCTCCTTACAATAGCAGTGACCTCATGTGACCAAATCTCCCATAACCCAGTTGCCTGTACAACTTGAAGGAAAAACTCTGGAGGATACAGAATAGACCAAATAATTAGGAAGCAAAGTAGCTGCAAATCCTAGCCACTGCAACCCTAACAAAGCACAGGGGGGTTAAACATACACAAGTTATCCAGAGTAAAAGGAATGGATGTTTTTAAAAGTGACAGACTGTTACACTACTGCATCTCCACCTTGATTGTAATGTGGCATGTGAGGAACCCCAGACAGGCTTTAATTAGGGCCCAGGGTTTGGGCACAGGAGAGTGCTTTCTGCAAGCAGAGGTAGCTGAAGCTCTCATTAGCAACAAAAAATGTAAACCATTGGTGGACATTTCACAGCCTGCAATTTATCCTTTTTGCTCAACTAGAATCAGCATGTTCTGCTGATATTTAAATAAAAGACAAATGATTAACACTGCTTTTCTTACCGAGGGGATTTCTCTAAGCCTGTCAAGGTGATTGGGTTACATGGCTTGACAGGCAGTTGATTCCTTCCTAGACTATAATGAAGGCAGTGTCACTTCCTGAAGCTATTTTCCGCAAGACATATTTGATCATAGGTTAGTCAGACTGCATTCTCAAGCCACTGATGTCCTGAATAAAGAGTTTATTGGCAGATTTATTCGTGAAGAGAATTTAATAGTAGAGACTTCACCGAGTTCCTGCATTGCTAGCTGTGAACCAGCCAATACTGTGGTTTTTTAAATTAAATCCATTGGGGTGAAAAGAGTCCTTCCTATCATAAAGGCATCTGCAGAGCTAAGGAGATTAGAAAAACCTCCAGAATCTGAACAGCATGCTGAAAGAACACTTGTCAAGACTGGGGAGGCAATAGGGCTTTCAGTTTACCTTGATGAGGCAAGCAATCTTTAAAAGATAATGCAGTTTCTATTCTTTCAGTTAGGAAAGCCACACTTAATGCATCTTCTGAATTATACACTTTTTCATGCGGGGTTTGCATATTATTTTTTGCTATTCAATTTCAAAAGATTTTAAAGCAAAATTAATGTGCTTCACTGTGAATGCCAAGAACCCAATTACAGCCCATCAAATGCAGAACAAAAAAACAAAGGACAGAATTAATTTGTGTGGTAATGAAGAATCTCAGTTTTTGAAACTGTAGTATCTTGTGGAAGTAAATCCAGGCAGGCACAAAGGTTAATGTTATTTTATGAGAGCAGCTCCAGCAGTCTGCCCTCTACACTCTTAACAACTCACGCACTAGCCTGGCTCTCAACAGTGCTGCAGGTCTTATGTTACGACTATAAACTGGCTTTATAGTGATGCATCTTTAGAGAAACAAAAAGCACCAATCATCTCTTAAACCTATGCAGCTCAAAGCAGGAAACTATTTCACACTGGATCTGCTTCTAAAAATCTACATTTCCTGTCAGTTCTCTAGTTAATTTAGAATAAAAATCATTGCATGGAAATATTCATAGATATTATCAAATATTATCTACAGTTTCAGTTAAAGGAGCAGTACCATACAGCTAAAACACATTCTGTGTACCAGGAATTCTCACTAAAAAAAGCACAGTGGGGTCAACATGTTTTTGCTGAGTAGACACTTGACCTTCTTCTTTACTCCCAGGCCCCAGTTTCACCCTGCTATTCACTCTGTGCAGTAGTGAAACTAACAAGAATGATGTGAATTTCAGTCACTATTTGCATGGTCTTGTGGGTGCATATTTTTGTTTCAGAAATACCATGCATCAGTGTTTCCAAAATGAAGCTTTTGTGGAATTTCAATTTTGCTGGAAGTTTTTGTTTGTTTGTTTGTTTGGGGGGAGGGGGCAGATTGTTTTGGTTCAAGTTTTGGTTCAAATTTTGGCCTGCTCTATTTACCAGTATTAGAACAAAAGCAGTACATTCTTACAGAGCAGTACAATGAAAGATGGTATAAGATGGCAGTAGAAGAAAAACATCATCTGCTGATTTCTTCTTCTTTAATTGATGTTACCTACAGAAATGGACTGACAGCTGAGGACCACTACCAGGGATAGTATAAGATAAGCCTATTAGTTCTGTTTTCAAAGCTCGGGCTATCAGTCCCAGGGGGTGCGCGGCAGCTCCAGCTATGAGCCTCGCAGGGGACTGACAGCCAACAGGCGCTGTAAGTAATGCAGTACCTACACTGACACTGTGTCGCCCTGTGCCTCTCGCAGAGGTGAAGTTATTAAGTCGATGTAGTGGAGACTTTGTAGCGTATATGCTTACAGAGTTAGGTTGACTTAAGCCACCTTATGTCGACCTAGCTCTATAGTTTAGACCAAGCCTAAGAAAGCACCATTCTCCCAGAGGGGCTACTAGTGGAATAGATAACTGATTAGGCAAAAAGCTTCTCAAAAGTCCCAACAAAAACAACAGCTTTGAAAAAGGATTGGGTCGGTTTCACATGCTGTTGCAATGCAGTTGCAAACTTCCAGTATAGCTCATTAGCAGGGGGAAATGCCAACAAGGTCTGAAGATTTCTTAAATCAAGATTGAAATAATAACATGAAAGAATCACCTTTAGCACTTTTTTTAAGCTTTAGTTGCAAGGTACAAATTCTATTGAATCATTTTAATAATAATATCATTATGTAACTGCCCTATACCTGAAAGACTGTGGTGATTAAAGGTTGTCACTTTCCCCAATGATAGGCATTAACCAACCTCCTCCCATGAAATATATAGAGCTGTTATTCAACAAAGGCCAGGTCTGCAGTTGGTGTAAATAAGCATAGATTATGTACAGCAGCTGAAAGTTTGCCTTTTAACCAGCTGAACATCTGACCCATAAAGCTTAAAATTTCAGTAACCAAGTGCCAAGAGAATTAAGTTTCATGCATTTTAAATAGAATTGTTGGAAGAAAGGGTTTTTTTGAAAATGTAGTTTTGGAACTGGAACGGTTCAGGCAAAATCCCCCTGTTGGTGAGACCAAATACACAGTCCTCCTCTTTATGAAGGATATTCCACTAACTATCAATATATTGTTCCTGAGTTCATAAGAAACCATAACAGCCTCTTGTTTTGTACGATGAATCTGAGTCAAACATGCAATGTCTTTGTTTCTTATGTAGAGTCTAACAATCCACACAAGAAAATGAAGCTACAGAAACCAGCTGTGTAACAGTATGTATGTGAAAAATGAAGGTATCTTGCTAACCTGTTCTGTGCCACATTCTGCCAAGAGCATGTGGGGATGTAATGCGGAGTTGATTGCATGCAAGACTAATTTTCCAGTAGAAAAAAATACATACACTTATCAAGATTGTATCTTTGATTAATTCACTATTGTACCCAGCATTATGGATGAATTATTAGAAACAGAAACTTCAGTGCTAAAATACAAAAGAAATAGAGGCACAATGACATCCAGCTATAGCAAACAGTCACTATGATTAACTACTGTTAATCATATAGTACACGGTATAGCTCACTTCTAGCAAACAAAGGATCTTATAGATTCCACGGCCAGAAGGGATCATTATGATCCTCTAGGCTAACCTCCTGCTTAACACAGGCCATAGAACTTCCCCCAAATAATTCTTAGCATATCTCTTTCAGAACAACATCCAATCTTAATTGAAAAATGATCAGTGATGGAGAATCCACCATTACCTCGGTAAATTGTTCCAATGGCTAATTACTCTCATAGTTAAGAATCTATGCCTTATTTCCAGTCTTAATTTGGTTAGCGTAAGCTTTCACTCATTGGATCATGTTATACCTTTCTCTGATAGATTGAAGATCCCATTATTAAAGATTTGTTCCCCATATAGATAGATAGATATAGGCTATAATAAAGTCACCCCTTTTCTTTCTCTTTGTTAAGCTAAATAAATTGAGCTCTCTGAGTCTATCACAATAAGGCACGTTTTCTAATCCATTAATCATCGTCATGGCTCTCCTCTAACCCGCTCCAATTCATCAACATCCCGGACACAGTATTCCAGCAGTGGTCACACCAGTGCCAAATACAGAAGTAAGATAACCTCTCTACTCATACTCAATATTTCCTTGTTTATGCATCCCAGGATTGCATTAGCTCTGACTAGTGTCAAACTGGGAGTTCGTGTTCAGCTGCTTGTTCACCACAACCCTCAAGTCTTTTTCAGAGTAACTGCTTCCCAGGATTAGAGTCCCCATCCTATAAGTATGGCCTGCATTACAGAAGTATACATTTACAGTTAGTCCATATTAAAAGCCATCTTAATTTTAAGGGGGATTCAATCTGTCTCCATATATGTTCATTCAGGGCTCTGTCCTTGACAATCAGCAAAGTTTGTGAAGATTCAAGGCCATCTTTTCTGTTAGAAAAGAATCCCAAGACCCTGTGCTAAAGTAACTGCAACTGACTTCCTGCATGTGCTTATAGCAAAGCGGTTCTCTAAAAATACTCTCTCATTATTATATCACAAATATAGAATCACGGAAACAAGGGAATGGGAAAAACCTTGTAGGCCTATGTCATGGCTACAAGGCTGCTTGCATTTATGCACTTTCTGGTCTCTCTGTGCACCTCATCAGTTATTAGACTTCACACTCTGACAGGTTTTAGGATTTTGCAATTCAATCGGGATATAGCACCTTATCTATGCCAATTGCTTGTTACTGTACAAGTCTGATTGAGTATCTGCATCTCTTCCCTTTGGGAGCACGGGGCCAGTGATATACAGCGACTAACAACCCTCCTAAAACAAATAGGTTTATTTAGCAAATGGAACAAAGCATTAGAAAAAGTGATTTTAAACCAACAGACACCCTACACACATTTTGGCTCATCTAATGTTACACTTCACCACAAGCTAAGTTAGACTGGCTCCCCTTTTGAGTTACAGAAAAAGCCCCATTTACGTTCTTGTAGCAAGCTTGAGTACTCATGGGACCCAGCCTGGGCTCTGTTTGCCTTTCAGACAAAGCGCACCCCAGTCTGTTTTCCCTGCCTCAAGGAAACTTCCTTTTCTCCAAGCTCCTCTCTCCCTGTTTGTGTCTGACCCCAGTTACCATATTTGCGAAGTCTTCCTTTTGCCTAGGACTGTTTTTTTCCCCGCAATTTGCCAGCCTGGCTAAAGAATATGTCCCATGATGGTTGCAATGGCTTGCAATCAGAGTCTTGTGTCTGTGGGGGCATCTGCTGAAACCATTTGCTCCCTCCAATGCACCATCTCAGAAATCAAAGGCCATATTTTGGGGTTCACAATATACATTGAGAAACCCCCATACTCAATCACAGCCTAATTTGCAAAGGTGCCTAAATCTGGGTTTAAATAGAGCCCATGACATTGCACATACAAATCAGTTGTATATATTTTTTGCAAACTGAATGAAGCTCACCCCTGCCTGGAGGGCCAGCCCAAGGCCATTTCACCACTCAAATTACTACTGCAAACTCAAAATATGGTTTAAGTGGGAACTCAGTGGTACATGGCCCTCATGCTAGCTGTCTGTGCAGGCATGAGTTTCATTGTATGTGCATGCGGCTGAGTTCATGTACATACACAAAGCCTACTTGCACTTCATTTCTGTGCAAAATAAAAAAGTGATACAGTGCAATAACTAAATGCACACATTTACATGCACACATATTCGGGGCATGTTATGAAAGTTTAGCCTGCTAGGTTGTCTGTTCCATCGTTGTGCCAATGCAAAACTGTTTCCCCCATCACACATTCTAGTTCTATGGGATCCAAGCAATAAAATTTTTACCTCTTCCTTTGGAAAGCCGTGTCACAGTCTAATAGATCTCAGAGCCCAATTCCACAGTTCTGTAGGAATTTTGGCTTATTAAAAAGATTGCAGGATTGGGTCCAGTGTTAGAAAATACTCTTGATAGTCTGCCTAAATTTTCCTTGTTTTAATTTCATCCCCCTACTCCTTACATTAGAAAAGCTACTTCTGAATTGTGATGTCCTGACCCCTTTAAATGTTTGAGCACACCCTCCAGCCCCAATGCAAAGCCTCACTTTTGTGTTAGTTTCAGTTTTGCTACAGAACTATAAAGGTTTTTAGGGCAGCTAGTTGTGCTTAAATGAGCTCTTCTGTGTCTGTATCTCTTTCTCTGCTGGGTCCAGATAGAACGAACTACCTAAAAAAATGGAATTTCAGTACATGGCTATGGTATCAAGCTACACCTTTATTTTAGGAACTTTAACAAGAAGTTGCTATTTAAAAATGCATCTATGAGCGAAGTTCCATTTAGGTACAGGTACATAATGACAGGAGAAATCCCTTTTAATAGACTGAGGTCTTCCAATGCAACCATTGGTCTTCCTATGCAACCATTACAATCCTACAATTCTAGAAGAAGGAATATTAGTTTGACAGTAGGACAAAGAAACAAACAAAAAATCAGTTGCATTGGATAGGACTTTGGGAATATATGGTTGTGTTAAGATACGTTAAAAACTTTTTTGCTGATGCTTACAGGAAGAAATAAATCAATCCCAACAGGATAAGCCCTTTTCTTTATTAATTAAAAAAAAATGAAAACTTGACATCTGTTGCTTTAAATTATCCAAAACAGTGAAGGTTTCTGATAGTGTATCTCAAAGTTTAATTTGCACAAGAATTGAGTTTTCCTCTTGGCAAAAGCCTTATTTTCAGCATCTTTGGAAGTATTAAACATTTATATTTGTCACCCCACTTCTCCAGCAAGTGATGAAAAGAATAGTTATAATCTTTGTATGTAAACTACCTGACGTTCTGGGATGGATGATCTGAGACAAGCGTAGAACTCTAAAAGATTGAAAATCAAGGCTAATGCAGCATTCCTCATTACTCTCAGGAACTAGAGACTTTAAATATAAACCATAAACTATGAAACCAGACCTAGAAATATAAAGCTAAATTTAAAAAGAATTATTTAACTAATACAGTAAGAGATTGACAGGTGAAATTACATGCAAGCTGTCTGTACTTCCTGCCTCGTTTCTCCTATAACACAAAATGAGTCACTTCCTTAAAATTTAAATATAAATGTATATAATTATACCAATGTGGCCCTTCTCAGGGCCATATCATTACATCGTTTTAAAACACAGAACTACCCACTGAAGTCCAATGGGAGTTCTTCAAATGTTAAGCACAAGATAGCCCCGTATCTGTGTACAAGAAGTCACAAATGTCTCTTCTTCACATTAAAACAGTTATGTGTAAAACAAAGACATTGTATTACATTGTAACAGTGTTATTGTGAGAGCTCTGGAAGTTGTGATCTAATGTGTTCTGTAGCTGTTCATTAGGTCAAAAGAAACAAAGCCTGAGTTGAGATGAGGACTTCAAATAGCCCTATTTAGTTAGTCACTAGCCAAATGACCTTTCATTCTCATTTAAAAAATGTCTGGTGAAACCACTGCTGAGGATGAGAAGCACTGCAAGAGCCAATAACTAGAGGGCTTCAAGCTGCGAAGTTCAGGAACTTTAAAGAATTAGAGAATCATTAAAGAACTGGTGATACCACTGAAAGCAAATGAAATTACTATCTATCATGCTCTCTATTTTTAATCTGACTTCAGTGTGAAGCTGAGGAGTCTAATATGGGCTACATTACTTCAAATTGTTGCAAAGGAACTATTCATTACGGGCTGCACAATGCCATTTAGGCACATTTCAGGGTGAAATGGAGCTGCAATCCCTCCCTGGTGGAGCACAGGCTATACACTCACTTCTACACCCTTTGTGAGGCGTAGCTTACTCCTCCGTCCTGTGCAGCTGGCCAGCTCTGACCTCAGGAAAATCTAGTCCAGGATGAGGAGCACCACCACAAATAAAAGACAAAGCATTCCTCAAACACTCCTTTGTTTCACACTGTTCCATAGGTTCAAATCCCACCAGCCTTGACTAGCCCTTTATCTTTCTAAACTGGATAAATTGAGTGCCATTCGGCCTAACATGTGAGAGCTCTTCAGTGAAAACTAGAGGTCCTAGCTCCTTTGTGTGGATATTAATTGCAAGGCACTTTTAATTTTTAAGAGAATGGATTTACTTGAATGTACTTGGCCAACAATTTGCATTCTCCAGCCCCTGTTTGTGCAGGATAATATACATACCATTCGATTTCTGTTTCTCATGGGTGCTACATGTAAAGTACGTTGGATGAAAAAACATTAATTCTGGCCAAAGTTTTCAAACTTAGGTAGCTAAATTTAGGTCCTCAAATCCATCTGACAGCACCTAAAGATCACCCACTCTTCAAAGCTTGTGAGCAGCCACAGTTCCTATTAATTGTATTGCACAAACCTTGGTCCTGCCTCAGCACACGGTACTAGACTAGAGAATCTCTCAAGGTTCCTTCCAACCCTACATTCTATGAAAAAAATAGGCCAATTATTTAGGATGCTTAACTTTATGAATCTATCTTTACAAGTTTTGGCCTATATCTGAATTTGCTAGTATGACCAACACTCACTTTCAGACTGTGTTAATTTGCAATAGCCAGGTATTGTAACTATGAATTTTCTTAAAGCCACTACACATTGCTGATAAGGATATACCCTCTTTAAGTATTACTGGCAGGTAATACAGTAAAGAATAGACAAGGACACAATTCAACAAGTAATACAACATAATATAGTAATAAGGCAGATTTTAATTAGGTAGTATATAAGGGTGAACACGTTGCAGCACTCCAGCAATATTAATTCTGGCTGGTTCCCTTTTTACCCCCTTATTTAAATTTATTTTTCAAGGATAAGCAATTGTTTCCACTTATTGATCCCAAAGTTATGAAGCCAACTGCAGCAGTAGTTTAATCAAAAATGGAAACTGCATCAGCACTAACATCTGAGATGCATATCCCATAAAGAAGCCAACAATATACCAAGGGAGAGAGAATTGCTAATTTTTTTAGTGAAAACAGAAAAAAAGAGCCAATCTGTCATTGTTCATCAAGTATGTTATCTCATCATTCCCAGAAAGTATAGCAATCACTGTATGACTATAGATATCATGGTACATCATAACATACACCCTGAGCAATGGTGCAGTGAGGAGAGGGAGTATAAGCAGTTGTTTCTGCTTGTGAATTGTCTGCCTGTGTCAAAAATAGTCAATAGGAGGTCCCCATTCCCTTCCCCTTAAAAAAAAAGAAAAGTCACTTTTTGGCTGAGATGAACCAAAGTTTCAGCCCTAAGGGAAAAATCCTTTGGAAGGTTATAAGCAGAAGAAAAGAAGGCTGGGGTTATACAGTTTGGAAAGAAAAGATCAGTTACTCTATCATGTTCCCCGCTAAGCACGCACTGTCAAGAAACAATACTGTAACGTTTTCCCCAAGTTCTCTTATAAACTCTTTCCTTGAATTTCATCCCCTTGGGTGAGATTCATTGCTAAGCAAAGGACCAATACAAAACCTATACACCACTTAAGTGCCTGAGGGACTTAGCGGGACACAAGTGATACATTGCTCTAGTACTGTACACGGGTGAATTTTGCCCTCTCTGGTTGGTTTGCATCTTTCCAAGGCTGAGCAGCAACAAACTTATTAGTTCCCTCATGTCATTGTCATGATTTATGAGCACAGTTCCATTTTATTAAAGCAGCACTAGAGCAAGTCATGGAACAATTGTATTATCAGGAAGTTTGATTACCCTCAACATTTCATGGTTTCTATGTGCACTCTAGAAGGCACTAAGAATTTCACTCCTTACAGAAAGGGGAATTTGATTCAGATTGAGACGTTTTCATTATGTGAGTAAATTCTATCAAACTGAACATTCACCATGCTAATTCTTCTTGCCTTCCCCAGTAACAGTCCCATGTGAGCCAGCTATAATTAGGTAGAGAAAATATTAAACTACACGGCCACAAATCTTAACGTTGTGTTTATCTCACCATTTCTAGAAAGACTTTGCAATCCTCATGTCACAGTCCAGGGCAACTGCACCTGTATTCTCCCTCTGCGATCCTTCGAGGGCACCCACTCTACGCTTCTGGCTCCTCAGCCATCATCACATCCCTCTCCCTCATGATCTGGCCTTTTTCAGGCTTCACAGTTCCCTGCCTACACTGTGATATTCTCAGCAAGCCAGACTGCCTCAACAGGCCAGAGTAGTTGCCTTGCTTTCTCCCTGAGGGCTATACACAGCTGTAATTGCCAGCAGTTACAAGTCACCACATAGCTCTTTCTAAGCGAGCACATTTATTCTTAAGGTGAAAGCATTACAGAGAAAACAGACTGAAGACAATAAAAGAACCTACATGCATGCTAATAAGATTACCAGAGATCACCTCCAACAAGGGATCTGGTAAGAGTCAATCCTTCAACCCCCTCAAAAGGGGGTTTTCTGTGGTTACAAATTCATAACCACCTTTGCTTAGAACTTGCAGTTAGTCTTTCCTTTATTGGGTCTTTGATTTGATTGGGCTTTTATTCCTTTGAACCTTTGATCTTGAGATTCCAGGAACAGGTAACAGCTTCTCAGGGTGTAGCCTCAAAAGTCTGGCTTTTTGTAGAACTGGAAGTGGGGAATTTGCATTCATCTCCCCCTAGAGATTCCTCAGGCAAACCACTTGACACTGTTTATGCCAGAAGTCCCTCCTTGTCTGGCACATGGTTCAATACAGTCCTTTGAAGTTCATAACACTTCCCAAAGTCCGCATCACATGTCCACCCTTGAGAGGTTACATATAATCCCAGCCCACAATCATGCATAACCTTTGCAATTAATACAATGGACTCCAAAATATAGTTAAATTTAATGCAATAAGGCTTGTCAAGGATATTACAGGAAGTTGTTGTATCTGTCACACCTCATTCATGTTTAGTACCTTGCTACTTGAAAAGTGGCATGGAAATCAATGGGACAACTGCCATAGTTCGGTAGTAAACCTGAGTTAAGAGTCTTGTTAATCTATAGTCTATTGTAACTTTTTACAATCAACTGTGAAGTAAGCCATGTCATAGAATGTGTCTCACAGACCCAGGTCCCAAGTTTTCATCCACTACAGGCACCGAAGTCCCAGTGACTTTATGGAAGATTTGTACACAGAGCTTTTGCCAGCTCAGACCCATGCCAAGTAAAACCTATGTTTTGATGCCAAAAAAAAGTCTTCTGATTCTAACCTGGGGTCATCACTGATAACTGGTAACACACATTGAAATGGACACGCTAAGTCGATTAAAACATTTAATATCTGGGCTACAGAATTTCAACAAGATGCATCTCCCATTGAGATTGCCTGTTTGGATCACCTGCTTAAAGTTTCAATACCACCAATGCATAAGACCCCTCGACGAAAATGCTCCTATTCCAATTCAGACTATGTTATCCCCTTTGTAACTATATTGTAAAAGAAAAGTGTCACAGAAGCCATTCAATGAATTTATAATCAAATTTTATTCTTAAGGGACTGCTAGTATATGTGGCTATGGTTATGGCAATAAAGATCGATGTTTATTTTAAATAAGGATATTATGTAGCTTCCATTCCCTGGACCTGAATAATATACTTCCAAACCACCTTGTTTTTATGGCATAACTGTTTTCCTCCTTCACAAATCTCCATGAAGCATCACAGTCACTCGCCAGAGATATTAAGAGCCAAATTCTGCCCTTTGATGCATATATTCTGCCCTCATTTGCTTCAGTGGTATCAGTGGGTCAGTTCATGGCTCCACTTGGAAACCCATGATATCAAAGGGCAAATATCAGCTGTGAAGTATTTAACTCATTACTAAAGTCAAATTATATGCAGCTAAAAGATCATATACAGCAGCTACTTCCCTAGACAATGAGGTAGATAAAAAGAAAGCAGCTAATTTGCCTTTGCAATTGGGAGCGTTAAACTGTGAAATGATTATCTGGTATCCCTAGCTGTTACCTTGTGCTCCAATTGTTTTACCCTATCTGTTAAGTCATAAACCAAGACTGTAAATTCTTTGAGACAGGGACCATCTTATTACATGTGCTAGGCACTGCACATACCTGTAGCCTTGATCCTTATTAGGGGCTGCTAGGCACTACCACAATACAAAAATCCAACAACTTCCGAATGAGTGATTTTATATCCCAAGAGTAACTGCACTTGATGCTACCAGAGTGTTTTATTTTTTGTCTCACTTTAGAGCTGGTTCTTTCACTTCAAATGATAGCATGAAGTGCTAATTCCAAACATATGTAACACTTTTCTTTTAATTTTTGTTCCCTTTCTTATTCAAAGTAAATTGATAGAAAAATCTTCAATTTAAATCAAGCCAAATATGCTTCTTAATTTACTCCATTCAAATCTTCCGTAATCTGCTCCCAAGACTGAGTTAGCTCCTTACGTTTTGCAAGCATAAATATTCTCTTACCTAATTATCCTCTAATGGTCTGAAAATGAGAGCTGTTTGCACATAATCGTGCAATGGGATGGGGCAGAGCAGAACCACCATTTTTTTTAATCAAGTGCTTTTTTTTTTTCTTAGCAACTAGAAGTCTCAATGGAAACTCATTCAAAAGTGGCATTTTGGCTGCTCCCAGCCAGGATGACACTTTATATCAAAATGTGTTTTTGAAAGCAGCACATTATTAAATATACACAAGCCCAGAAATATGCAGTGACCACAGTGGCGTTTATAAAAACTGGTTCTATTCCAATTTGGCTATAATATACAATAGTCAAGGCTTTCTACCGAGTTAGATCCTGACATCGTTACTCCAGTGAATTTCCAATGACTTTAGTAGGCGTTTGCATTATGAAAACTGAGAGCCCAATCCACCAGAAGTCCACTGGCATCAATGGACTCCTTACATACAAGTCAGTAGCGTGTAAGGATTTGTAGCATGGCCCTGAGTGAGAACTTCAGGTCTGTGCCCATTCAGAGGGAAAGCAATATTGCCAAGCAATCTAGTTTCAAATTTACAGTTGTGTAAGATGTACTCCTGTTATCAATAGTCACAGAACAGGTCACTTTTTATTAAATTATCAGCAAAGAATAACATTGAAAAAATAGCATTTATCATACAGCTTGTTATCTTGTGTGTTTCTAGTCTGCAGCACCCTCCCACTGCTTGTCCAAGGAGGTGGTTTTGGTATCTTATGCAACTCTTTAGATACGTACATTGTCAAGTTATACAGAGCCACGGGAGAGTAATGTGGTCAAGGAGTTCTACTCACCACCAGCTTGACAATGGTGCTCAAGGCTACGTCCTACTTCTCCCCGGCGTATGATCCAGATTCTGCAATCTGCAAGACAATGAAATATAGCAGGCTCATAAATTTGCCTGTCAGAGATACAAAAAGCCTGTGGTAGGAGCTGTAAATATCAGATATCAATTCCTCCTTCCCAGTAAAGTAAGAAGGTGCTAGGAATAATTAGCAGCACTGTGGTGTTGGCATTTCCTCATAAAGCACTCCCCACTGTAGTGTTTTCTCCAGAGGGTTCTGTACCATAGTCATTAAGTACTCAGATAGCGTACCTCCTTTTCTCCATGCAGCCTCTCATTGGGGCTGGATATCTAGCATTATGACTATATACAAAGTATGGCATTATCTAGGCGCGGAGCTCACCATACTCAGTAATGACTGCCTTACCTACCCCAGTCTGGCTCTTTAATGCACTGAGTAAATGTAGTTCTTACTGCTTCTCTTTCCCTCTCTCTCTCTTTTTTTTTTTCTGAAAGAAGCTTATGTGCAGTTTTGTATCTTCATTTGTCCTCTCCTCCTTTTTTCTACATTGTTTTGGTTTTTGTTCTTTCAGTTAGTGTTTACATCTCTTTTTCTGCCCAGGCTCCATTTAAAATCCCCTAACTATGTCAGCTTTTTCATTGCCTACTATGTAAGGCTAGATTGCCACCCCTTTGAACAGAGAGGTACAGAGCTGCATGTTCCCAAGGTAAACTCACACAATCCCACCTTCCCGCTCTTCAAGGCGCAGGAGGAATGCACAAACTGCACCATCCTTTTGGTTTGCTCTCCCCAGCACTCCTTACTAGCAGAGCCCAGGGCCAGCTTAGGGCATAAACTCAACAAATACATACTTTTAGCTGCTCATAATGACTACCTCAGAATTTCAGCCTTCCTTTTACAAAAGTATGTTTCTAGTCCTCCTGATTGAAAAGACAAGCTTGAAAATGTGAACTGATGCAGCAATATTTGCCTGAGTCTTCAGAGAGCCTGAAACAATAGCTCTGGGAATGGTAACTGGGCCAAAAGCAGGGTTTGCAATGGGAACCCTCAGCACTAGACGCATGAGCCTCTACCACTTAATCTAAAGGATGATGAGTTTGAGCCCAAATTTATTGTAATCAAACAGACTACCATTGACTTTAATGGGCTTTAGATCAGCCCCTAGACCCTCCAGCTGGCAACTCTAATAGACTCTGGGATGTCTACACTGCAGCTGGGAGTGAGCCTCCCAGCTCAGGTACACAGACTGGCACTAGCAGGGCTTGAGCTAGTGTGCTAAAATAGTTGTGTGGATACTGCAGCTCAGGCACTCAAGTCTAGAGGGTTAGAAGGCCATCCCCAGAGCAGGTCCATCCTGTGCACTGATGAGGCAGGAATCCTGTGGGAAAATTAGTATGTGATCATGTAATTAAAGACCATAGCATATGCACAGGACGGCCAAATTCAGGTTGCACAGGCAGCCTTAAATCTGGCATTTCCTAACTTGAGTGTTTGACTTTGCAACTTTAATAATGTTCCATTAAGGTATTTTTTTCAGTGTGTAATATTTACATTGCTGCTTTTCTTAACTATGGATATTGTGAATGCAATACAAAAATACTCACTATGCAAGTACAATTTAGTCAATCCATTTTTTAATCCAATGGTCTTCGGATTCATTGTAAATAGCTTTGCTTTGGCGGGTATTGGTTCGATCCAGTCATTTGCAATTTCAAACACCAGCCCATTAATCTCAATAAAATGTCTTGGAGTAAGGGAGTAAGATTGCTTGAATAAAGCATAGCAGACACTGCTGCTCTGTCTCTCGCACTGAATCTCTCAAAGGAATCGTGAACTGATTCACTTGGAACCGTGCTTTGCTCAGCCACTTCTACCTTTGCCTCTGCCTTCACAGATGCTGTGCTTTTCTTGGCTGCTTTTACAATTTTCTCCTTTTAGGCAGGCTTAGAAGATGACAGACTGCATTAAATAATCAATTAAAAAATGTTTAGCCGACAGTACTTTAGCTGAATGAAAGTCTCTCTTTGGTTTGTTTATCACTCTGCTAGTTACCCGAAGGGCAAGTCATTCCTGACTAACCTAATTACCTTCTATGATGAGATAATTGGCTCTGTGGATATGGGGAAAGTGGTGGACGTGATATACCTTGCCTTTAGCAAAGCTTTTGATATGGTCTCCTATAGTATTCTTGCCAGCAAGTTAAAGAAGTATGGCCTGGATGAATGGACTATATGGTGGATAGAAAGCTGGCTAGGTCATCGGGCTCAACGGGTAGTGATCAATGGCTCCATGTCTAGTTGGCAGCTGGTATCATGCGGAGTGCCCCAAGGGTCAGTCCTGGGGCTGGTTTTGTTCAATATCTTCATTAATGATCTGGAGGATGGCGTGGATTGCACCCTTAGTAAGTTTGCAGATGACACTAAACTGGGAGGAGTGGTAGATACGCTGGAGGGTAGGGATAGGATACAGAGGGACTTAGACAAATTATAGGATTGGGCCAAAAGAAATTGGATGAGGTTCAATAAGGACAAGTGCAGAGTCCTGCACTTAGGATGGAAGAATCCCATTCACTGTTACAGACTAGGGACCAAGTGGCTAGGCAGCAGTTCTGCAGAAAAGGACCTAGGGATTACAGTGGATGAGAAGCTGGATATGAGTCAACAGTGTGCCCTTGTTGCCAAGAAGGCTAACAGCATTTTGGGCTGTATAAGTAGGAGTTTGCCAGCAGATCAAGGGACATGATCATTCCCCTCTATTCAACATTGGTGAGGCCTCATCTGGAGTACTGTGTCCAGTTTTGGGCCCCACACTACAAGAAGGATGTGGAAAAATTGGAAAGAGTCCAGCGGAGGGCAACAAAAATGATTAGGGGGCTGGAGCACATGATTTATGAGGAGAGGCTGAGGGAACTGGGATTATTTAGTTTGTAGAAGAGAAGAATGAGGGGGGATTTGATAGCAGCTTTCAACTACCTGAAAGGGGGTTCCAAAGAGGATGGATCTAGACTGTTCTCAGTGGTAGCAGATGACAGAACAAGGAGTAATGCTCTCAAGTTGCAGTGGGGGAGATTTAGGCTGGATATTAGGAAAAACTTTTTCACTAGGAGGGTGTTGAAGCACTGGAATGGGTTACCTAGGGAGGTGGTGGAATCTCCTTCCTTAGAGGGTTTTAAGGTCCGGCTTGACAAAGCCCTGGCTGGGATGGTTTAGATGGGGATTGATCCTGCTTTGAGCCGGGGACTGGACTAGATGACCTCCTTTGGTCCCTTCCAACCCTGATATTCTATGATTCTAGGATAGCTGTTCTCTTCTTATCGCAGACTTCCTCCACTAAATTATAGAAAGAGATGTAGACCTTCCACATGTACTGTAACCACCTTTAGGAAGCAAGCAATGGAGTCCCCCTCCAAACACCTCTTTAAACATATTATAGCTCATAGGATCAACCCAATCTATTTTAAAACATTAAACATGTGTTATTTATTATCAGTGTCTGAATCAGTTCTTGTGAAAGGAGCTGGACTGACAGCCTTTAAGAAAGAGGTCCTCCATTCAGGTACAGAACACACACAACGGCAAAGCTAGCTAGCTTCACGCTACCCTGCCAAAGTGTCTCACCTGAAAGGATCATCTTTAAAGGTTGGAGCATAGTTCAGACTATTCAGTCCTTGGACTCTCCTCAGAGTTTGTCAAATAATGACAATGGTGCTTCTTTGTGATGTAGACCGGTTGTCCATTGGGAACTGAACTGAAACCACAACCTTCATTTCACAGGTGTTGTTGAACAGGTATCAGAGGTCTGTCAGAAACAAAGCACCACTATACTCCTCCCATGAGGGACCTGAAACAATTGATACTGAAATAGAGATGTCACTTGTTGAACCAAAAAGTCATTTCTCCTTCATGGATATACCAGGAAGTTCTATTTGCCCATTAAGACTAAACCTGCCTCAGGAGACATAATTGCCTCATTTCCTATGATTGTTTCTAATACCTTTGAATTTGCCGTCCATCAAATGCCCTAAATAGGTAGCCATCAGTGGCTAATTGAGAATAAGCCTGCCGTCTAACACTTCCAGTGAGTCTTACAGGAACTAATGTTGTATCCAGTTAGGTACAGACAGATAGCCCAGTTAGCATTTGTAAGGGCTTGTCTACACTTGAAATGCTGCATCTGTGCTGCTGTAGCGTATCAGTGTAGACACTACCTACACTGACAAAAGGGGTTCTCCCACTGGCATAGGTAACCCACTTCCACCAGAGGCAGTAGCTAGGTCAACCTAGTGCTGTCTACATGGGGACTTGGGTCATCTTAACTGTGTCTCATAGACTCATAGACTCATAGACTTCAAGGTCAGAAGGGACCATTATGATCATCTGGTCTGACCCCCTGCATGCTGCAGGCCATAAAACCGTCCCTACCCCTTCCCTGGACTCTGCTGTTGAAGTCCCCAATCCTGTTTTAGGTGACTTCAATCGGCAGAAACCCTCCTGCTAGAGATCCCTGCCCTATGCTGCGGAGGAAGGCGAAAAACCTCCAGAGGCTCAGCCAATCTGCCCTGGAGGAAAATTCCTTCCCGACCCCAAATATGGCGATCAGTAAGACCCCGAGCATATAGGCAAGAGTCTCCAGCCTGACCCCTGTCAGCCATTATACAATTTACCTACCATTTCTTGGTTTTCCTTGACTACTATGTTTTACCATTAAACCATTCCCTCCATAAATTTATCTAACTTAATCTTAAAACCAGACAGGTCCGTCGCCCCCACCGTTTCCCTCGGAAGGCCGTTCCAATATTTCACCCCTCTGACGGTCAAAAACCTTCGTCTAATTTCAAGCCTGAACCTCCCCACGGCCAGTTTATATCCATTCGTTCTCGTATCCACATTAGTACTAAGCTGGAATAATTCTTCTCCCTCCCTCGTATTAATCCCTCTAATATATTTAAAGATAGCAATCATATCCCCCCTCAGCCTTCGCTTTGTCAGACTAAACAACCCAAGCTCCTCTAGTCTCTTTTCATACGACAGGTTTTCCATTCCTCTGATCATCCTAGTGGCCCTTCTCTGCACCCGTTCCAGTTTGAGTTCATCTTTTTTAAACATGGGAGACCAGAACTGCACACAGTACTCCAAATGAGGTCTCACCAGCGCCTTGTACAACGGAAGCAGGACCTCCTTATCCCTACTAGATATACCTCGCCTAATGCATCCCAAGACAGCATTGGCTTTTTTCACCGCCACGTCGCATTGTCGACTCATAGTCATCCTGCGGTCTACTAGGACCCCTAGGTCCTTCTCCTCTTCCGTTACTTCTAACCAATGCGTCCCCATCTTGTAACTAAAATTTTTATTAGTCATCCCCAAATGCATCACCTTACACTTTTTACTAAGATGTGTGGATTTTTCACATCTCTGAGCGACATTGCTGGGTCAACCTAACTTTTTAGTGTAGACCAAGCCTAAGTTTGTTCCTAGGTAGTTCCTGGACTCAAGGCCACCTAGGAACAAACTTACAAATGCAAACCAGTGTAGCTATCTGTACTGAGCTAGATAAAACAACTAAGTAATCTCAACATGTGGAAAAAAAACACTGATTCAGAACAACTTGCTCTTGTTCCAACAGAAAAGATTCCTGGCTGGTTGGGAGGATTGGAGGGTAGGCATGGGCTAAAGCTACTGAATCTGAATTCAGAGCCAGATTCCAAATACCCAAAGTGTGGGGCTCGTTAAGGATCAAAATTCTGCATCTAGTGTGCGGGAGACCCTGTAGCATGGGGCCCCAGGCAATCGCCCTGCTCGCTACCCCCTAACACCAGCCCTGTTTTTTATATGCAGAAAACCAGTTCTTGTGGCACAGGTGGGCTGTGCAGTTTTTAGTAGCACGTTGGGGGGGGCCTCAGAAAGAAAAAGATTGAGAACCCCGGTTGTAGGAGATGGGGAATGCCTGGTGTGACTTTATTGACATGAACTGTGACCGTATAGATCATTGTTGCAACTAGGGTCCTATGGTTGCACCAGGTCTTGTACAGAGGTCGTCAAATGGGGTGTCTAGGGAAAGGTGGTAGTTTGCTGGTTATGATTATGCTATCTGTATGTGTGTATCATTTTTGTATTTGAAGTTATGAATATTGGCTATGTACTTGTATCTCAATGTGTTTGATTCTAAGTCACCTCAGTGAAGCATTTGGTCAGCTTCGTGAGAAAGGACTATTCTCAGTAAGTGCCCAATCAAGAACCCTTAACTGACAATGAACTTTGGGAGATGCCAATCCACATCAGAGCTTTCCTGGGAACGTTCAAACATGTAAACCATGGCGTCGGCCTGCAAAAAGCTGAATCATTCGTGGACATGTAACGTGCCCAAGTGCTACAAACTCCATCTTGTTGCTGTGATTTTGCACAGAACAACAAAGGGGTTTCCACCCACAAGAGAAAGAATATAAAAGACCCTGGATACCCCTCCATTTTGTTTTCAATCCTGCTTCTTACCTCTGGAGGAACTTTGCTACACTGAAGCGCTAAACAAAGGACTGAATGACCCATCTAAGTTGTGGATGTACTCCAGAGACTTGATTTGACCCTGCAGTTTATTCCATCACTGCTACAAGCCTGAACTAAGAACTTTGCCATTACTTTATGTAATTGATTCCATTTAACCAATTCTAACTCTCATCTATATTTCTTTCTTTCTTTTTATGAATAAACCTTTAGATTTTAGATTCTAAAGGATTGGCAACAGCGTGATTTGTGGGTAAGATATGACTTGTATATTGAACCGGGTCTGGGGCTTGGTCCTTTGAGATCGGGAGAACCATTTTTCTTTTACTGGAGTATTGGTTTTCATAACCATTTGTTCCCATAAGGAGCAGTGCTGGTGGTGATACTGGGAAACTGGAGTATCTGAGGGAATTACTTGTATGACTTCTGGTTAGCCAGTGTGGTAAAACCGAAGTCCTCTCTGGTTGGCTGGTTTGGTGTGCCTTAATAATAAAGGAAACCCAGCCTTGGACTGTGACTGCCCTGCTCTAAGCAATTTGTCCTGAATTGATACTCTCAGTAGTGTCCCACCAGAGGCTGCATTGTTACACCTTGTTAGTTAAGTTTAGTCTCTAGAAGGAGTTTTATGGTGTTTTAAATGTAACCGTTTCTATTTCTCACACTGGCTTTTATTTGAATCTTTATTCTCTCTTTATAAATTTCCTTTTTGTTTTGTAATTGACTCAAGTGCTGTACATAATACTGGAGCGGTGGTCTAAGGTAAAACTAGTAAACTGTGATAGACTGTTTCTTTGGAAACAGAGGATCTGGGATTTCTTTGGGTATCCAGTGATCAGGGGATGGATAACAATGCAACAATGAGCTGGTGTAGCCTGCATCATTCTCACTGGGGGCACCCCATACCGACAGTTGCTTGAAACCCACTACACCTTGCTCCTCAGATGCAAGAAGAGCACTCCACTGACTCCTGAAGAGGAGGAAATCTTAAATAAGAAGCATTCAAAGGAGACCCAGAAGAAATATGATGAGTGGAAGAATGCCAAGATCAGCGGCATCCTGGAGGAGCAATTTCAGCAGGGAAAGCTGCTTGCTTGCATCACCTCCAGAGCCGCACAGTGTGGCTGAGCAGATGACTATTCTGGAAGGCAAGGAACTGGAAATCTACCTGAGGAAGATCAAGGCCAGGAAAGGCAAATAAATGTACTATACACAACTGAAAGAATGAATATAAAACATAGAGTCTTGTTAAAAACAGAACAAGGATTGGGGATATCTGAAGACATTTAAGTTAAACTGGGGGTCACTGGGCTTTAGAAAAACGGGGACAGCACAGGTACTGGGAAGGGCCATGTGACAGAGCCACTGATTTTGGGGCTCTTTCCTGCACTGAGTTTAAAGCAAGGAATAGAACCCAAATCTATCCAAATTTTAGATGGACTCTGGATTCTGGGATTTCCACAGAGCTCCAGCATGCAGGTAGTCCCCTCCAGGTTGGGACTGACAGACACAGACAAAGGAGCAGAGGGAAGCTTACACTGCCATTATATGCTTTCCCCTGTTCTGTGGATAACTACAGGTCGCCTGCCTCCAGAGCTGTCATTCTACCATCTTTCACAAGCACTAGAGTCACTAAAAAATTTAAAAAGCAAAGAAAAAAACTACCCAATGGAGAGGCTAGGCTATATATAGCTGTCACTGTGTGCATGGTATCAGTGCAAGGATTTCCTCTACAGCTCAATGTATTATGGCCCTGACATACAATGTCTATAAATAGACTCTGCTCTAACATTCATTACCGTTATCTTATCAGTATTGAAACTGAATTTTCAAGTCGTGACTTCATTTTTTTTTATTGCTTTTACAAAGTCAGTTGGGCAATAATGGCTTTTTTGTAGTATGTGCCAGGTAGCTCTGTCTCAAAAGAATCCATTGTGCACAATGAGAAGCAGGAGTGATGCAATTTTCACTCATGATTAAGCCAAGAGACACGACAGTACAGTATATATATATATATATATATATATATATATATATATATATACACACACACACACACACACACACACACATACTGCTTAAGTGTACATAAAAAGACAACAAACTTGCCTTCAAGTGCATTGAAAAGTGAAAGTTTCCCACCACTTAAGATGTTAACTTATGCTCAAAAAACCTTGAGTGGCTATATTATTCTGAAACCGTATTATAGCTACTGCTCATTTTTGCAAGTATAGCATTTTCCCTTCCTCCACACTGTATATTTTGGAAAATAATATGGAATAAGCCAGTGTTAATAATTGTATTTGTGTAGTATAATACAGTAAGATCATGCTTTAGGGGAGGGTAACCTAAAACTTAGGGCCGGTCCACACTGGGGCGGGGGATCAATCTAGGAAACGCAACTTCAGCTACGAGAATAGCGTAACTGAAGTCGACGTTTCCTAGATCGAACTAAGTTTACTTACTGTGGGTCCACGCGGCGCAGGCAAGCTCCCCCGTTGACAGTACGTCCTCCTCTCGGCGACCAGGAGTTCCGCAGTCGACGGGGGAGCGCTTCTGGGATCGATTTATTGCGTCCAGATGAGACGCGATAAATCGATCCCAGAAGATCGATCTCTACCCGCCGAATCGGGTGGGTAGTGTGGACCTAGCCTTAGAAATGTTCATAAATATCTGCAATATAAGGTGAAACCCAGAAAAATAGGACAGTCCTGATCTTACAATACTTTTACACTAAAGTCAATGGAGTTGTTTCAGATTTAAAATAAATGTCAGTGAGTTGAGTGTCAGGTACGTAGGATGCAATATTCAAAACCATGTAAAGCATTAATATCAGCATGTCTTTCCTTCACCCTTGAGAGCCCTACATTAATCACTTTCCATTATTTATTGGGATTACAAAGACATGGTTGTTTTACTGATAATACAGAACAACAATACACATTAAAATTCAAGAAAAAACAAGGACCTCATTCAATTTGAGAATGATTCCTTACTCCATTGTCTTTCAGTCTAGCCAACTATCCAGCTCATCTCAATGCAATAGCAATTCTGTTTTACGAGCAAATAAACATGGTCTCTCACCTGCTACTCCAGAGCCAGATTCTGATCCCACAGACTGATTTTACACCATTAGAATGCTAGGGATTTTAATGGAATTAAACCTGATTTATATCAGTGCAAGATCAGAATCAGGTTCTCTGCCACCATTGAGATCCTTAACCAAGCGCTATGAAATCTCACTTTGTAATTCCAAGTGTGATTTTATATATTGGCCAACAATCTCTTGAACAGAAAAAGGTATTTATATGTACAATGGTTGAACATGGCACAGCTTCAAAGGCATCCATGACCAAAAGTCCTTTTCTCACTGTAAGATGGTTGAACAACTCAGCAAAGTTGTAATCAACAAGGTCTTTTCCTCCACGATTATTGATTATAAGTAAATTAAAAGTCTGGGGAACTCTAAGCCTAGCCCCATAATGCCCTATGGCTCTCCCAAACACATTCTCCTCCTGTCACCCACGCACAGGATCTCCACCAAGGATGGGAGGGTGTGTGGTAAGATTGTTCATCCTGGGCTCAATAGGGGACTTCCAACTGTTACAGAACTGCAGGAGCAGGGTCCCTCCCCCAACCCCCTCAACTTCAAAGGCGCAGTTTTCAGTTCAGCACAAGCAGCTGCCAAGGGTACTATGAATAGCTGTATTGGTATTCTAAAATAAGACATTCGACAAATGGTGCCAACAAATAGTCCTACTTATTCTGACAACCGCTAACTTGTGAAACCTATTTAATGAGAGGAAAACTGTCAAGAGTGTGGCCACTTACATAAAGTTCTGTGGTGAACTTGTAAATACTCTGCCTTGTCATTAGAGAAAGATGATGATGGCTTTGATCATTTCTGATATGGACACTGGATGTGTCAAGTTTACAGCTGTAGGTGTACTGTCAGACTAGAAAAGGCGGAGGGGTAGGGGAATTATTCCTCATTAGATAGCATCCGTCCTACAGCTCAAATGCAGTAATATATCCTGCTGAAAAGCTCCCAATGAAGCAAATTGCTGCAGAGATATTGACAGACTAGAGAAGTGAGAGAATGGCCAGGTATAAGGGAGAGAATGAGCAATATTGAAGGAAACAAGGTGCTGATAGGAAAGAGAGAACTCTGTGAGTGAGAAACCAGAGAGATCAGTGCTTAGTAAAGACAAGGGCCCGAGAATGAATGTGACCACAAATGGAAGCTAAGGGTGAAGAAGCACACTATGGAACTATCAATGTCAATGCCAGTGTAATTATTGGCGCTACTTGGTACCCCAAATCCATAGGGTGCAATTAGCATGCCCAGTTTACGGCATCATGGCAGCTAGCCTTGTAAGCACTGGCCTGGTGGGTCTCAATGACCACTCAGGGTATGTCCACACAGCCAGTACCAGTGAGCCTCCAAGCTCAGGTCTACCGACTTGGGCTTCAGCTATGGCACATCCAGGGGGATGCAGTTCAGAGCCTGAGTTCCAGCCCAAGCTGCAGTGTCTAACAGTTATTTTTAGCACTATAGTGTGAACCCTGCAAGCCCGAGTATCGTGATCCGGGCTCAAGGCTCGCTGCTGCGAGCTGGGTAAACATACCTCAGAAACATGGCTGAGGGAAAGGTTTTTACTAGGGCTGAGGGAAAGGTTGTAAATACCCTAGGGCAGAGGTTTGAACAGTTACAGTTTAAAGTGAGCAACAGCACTTCTTGTTTGGGTCCTGGGGCAGTCCAATCAAGAGCCAGTGCACTTCAGCCCTAGTGCCTGGGGAGCTCTCGCCTGCCCAGTCTCTATTCCCAGCAAATAAGCATTTCCAAGCCAGGCTCAGTTAGTGTATCTCACTGGGGCCCCTTTGCACTGGCTTCTTTTCCAGCCACTGCTGTTCTCCCTTAAACCAACACAGACCTGCACCCAGCTGTGACGTCCAGCAGTCACAGTCTGTTGCACATGCAGCAATGTCCACAGTTCTTGGGGGTTCTCTCCAGCTCCCTGCTGTCATGTGCCTCCCACTCCCCAAACAGAGCCCAGCCACTTCCTGGCTCAGAACCTTTCCTCTTACCTGTCCAGGGGAAAGGGAAGTGAAAAGGGGAGGGGACTGATGGGAAATGTAGTCCCTGCTCAGCCAGGAGGAAGGGGATGTGGCTGATGGGAGCTGTAGTCTTCTGTTTTGCTGCTCCATCACACCAGATTTGCCAAAGAATAGGGTGCAGGATTGGGAGAAGAGAAGAGAATGGGGTCATCCAGGGTGCAGCAATAACAGCTTGATGGAGAGAAAGGGGAGTCAAAAGCCTGACAGAGTCTATTGAGGTGGGAGGAGACAGGGTACAATGGGAGAGTGATTTCAGTCAGTGCAAAGATCCGAGGGAGATGAGAGATAAAGACATCATGACTAGTGGTGAATTTGTTTTAAGTGGAGCAGGTATTCCAGAGACAGCAGGAGAGGGGATGAGAGAATGAAGGAGGTCGGGACAAGGTATTTATGAGTCTGATATATTCTACAAAATAATATAAACACACTTCCAAGACTTACAGCAAGAAAGGTTTATTTTAAAGAGTTTTAAAAAGGGAGTTTCTGTCGGGTATTTTTGGGGCACCCAGACTGTTGAGGGTAGCATAGCGTCTGTTTCTGCAGGCTCCACTTTGCCAGCTGCCTGGTGCATGCTGGTGGGAAAGGCAGAGAATTATTTTCCTTAGGTGTGGTCTACACAGGGATTAGGTCAATGTAAGGCAGTTTATGTGGACACAGCAGTGGATGTGTCTAAACTTACATTTTGCTCCCACCAATGTAACTGCCCCGCTATGCTGACTTAATAACACCACCTCCCCGAGCAGCATAGCGTCAAGATTGATGAAGTTAGGTCGCCACAGTGTCAATATAGATACTGTATTGCTTATATCTACTGTAACTGGCCTCCAGGAGTTGTCTCACAATGCCCCAACCTGACCGCTCTGGTCACCATTGTGAACTTCACTACCCAGGGGACAGGAAGTTGCCCCTGCCCTTTAAAGCTCTGAGAATTTTGGAAATTCCTTTTGCTGGTTGCCTGGCTTGGCGAGTACACCTAGCAGCTCTCCATTGTTGAGTGCAATAGCCCAGCTGAGCATGCCAGATACACGCTGCAGATGTGCTCCTGCCTGGACTACACAGGAGGTGGTAGATTGTCTAGGTCTGTGGGAAGAGGTGGATGTACAGGCATCGACATCTACAAGCAGATTGCTCGGGGCATGGAGGAGAAAGGCTACAAGAGGGACCAGTGGCAGTGCATATGAAAGCCAAGGAGCTATAGATCTGGTGTGGAGCCACAGACCTGCTGCTTTTGCAAAGTGATGCACACCATCATTGGCGAAAATCTCACCACCACCCTCAAGAGCCTTGTGGATACTTCAGAGGAACCAGAGTCACAGGCCTCCCACTATGAACAGTGAGGAAGAGGAGGAGTATGAGAAGGAGAAGTACAGGGGACATAATGGGTCATGCAGAGCAGTTTGTTTATATGCACCATGATGTCCTGTAAATCCTCCACAGAGATCTTGATGCAACTTTCCTGACAAAACCTCTGCCAAAGATTTCTGGAGAAGGCTGCCTTATTTCTTCTAGTGCAGTAGGACACTTTCCTATGCCACTCAGCAATTACTTCAGCAGGCTCCATTGCAGAACACAGGCTAACTGCTTAGGCTGGGGTGGCACTGGGACAACAGTAGCAGCTGTGCTCTCTGTGGCTCTGTTACTCTCAGGAGTTAGGTACCAGCTAAAACCACCACCACCTATGGGAAACGGTGCCAGTTTTCACTTCCATTGCCCTATATACATATACTCATGCCTGTAAGCTAATCCACCGACCCACCAGGCCATACAAGCCATGGCTGGTGCTGTGAATGGCTCCTTGCTGTATCAATCCCAAGGAGATGCGAGAATGTCATGCTTATAACTTGTAGGGATTGAGGGGAATGAGTTCAGGATCCTAAGTTTTGATTTCTGTTGTGAATACACTGACAACACACAGAGGTATCGTATCTTCAGCTGCTACGATTGTGGTCATGAGGGTCTCCCCCTCCACACCCATGGAACACTTGAGCCAGATAAGGAGGAGAAAAAAGAGGACTTGGGATGACATGTTCCAGGAGATCCTGTAAACCCGTGCTGCATCAGAGAACGAGCACAGGGCCTAGATGATCACCCTGGCAGATAGCACAGACAAGGATAAAATTGAGAGAAGAAAGACACAGAAAAGGAAGACAGATGTGCATCAGGAGATGTCTATGCTTCTCACATTGCAGAATCTCTGTTTGCTGACTCCAGTGGACTTGCACGTTCAACCATCCTGTGCTGGCCTCCCTCTTCAGCCCATACAGAACTCTGTATCGGGACCTCCCTACGGCCCCCCTCAACATTCCACTTGGCATCAGGGTTGTCCACTACCCTTGCCACTCCACCTGGGGGTATATTAAAGAAAATAACAGCTTCACATATACTGACCTGTGAAAGACACAGTTGGTGTATGTATAACTGAAATAGAAATAACTGCTCTTTCCCCTTCCTAAATTCTTTTTCCTTAATTTATTAAGTTTTATTCAGTTTTTATTTGCCTTGCTACAGAATAAAATTATATTTTTGGAACATAATTCATCTTTATTAGGTCACTCATATACTGGTTGGTGCCGAGCATGTCCTGTTGCTTCCTTTTGTCACAGAACCCTTAACACCATTCACAGACAATATTAATAGGTGCACTGGCAGTGTTATATTCCCATAAACACAACACTCACTACAAGGTTCATACCAGGTTGCAAAAGAGCAGTATAGCTGCATGCTGGCATCTTCTTATAGCCCTGGTATCTGGCTGTTCAGATTCAGCAGACAGCCACTCTACTTCCGCCCTCCCTGAAGGCGGAAACTTTTTCTTCCTTGTTTCACAGATATGATGGAGGACACAGCAAACAGCTATAACTATTGGGATTTTTTTTCCCCCACTGAGATCTAATCTTGTAAGCAAATAACGCCACCGACCCTTCAAAACAAAGGCAAATTCAACTATCATTCTGCACCTGCTGAAGCTGTAGCTGAAGCGCTCCTTGGTGCTGTTGAGTAGCCAGTGTATGGCTCCATATGCCATGGGATCAAGGGGATAGGCTGGGTCTCCCAGGATCACTATTGGCATTTCAACATTCCCAATGGTAATCTACCGGTTGGGAAAGAATGTCTCTGCTTGCAGATTTCTAAACAGTCCTGTGTTCTTAAAGATGCATGCATCATGCACCTTCTCTGAGCAGCCCACACTGATGTCAGTAAAGCTTCCCCGGTGATCCACCAATTCTTGTAATACCATAGAAAAACAGCCCTTTCTGTTGACGTACTCTGTGGCAAGGTGGTCTGGCACTAAAATATGCATACACATGCCATCTATCGCCTCACTGCAGTTCAGGAAACCAATTGCTGAAAAACTATCCACTATGTTCTTCACATTGCCCAGAGTCACAGTCCTGTGTAGCAGGAGATTAATGGCCCTGCATACCTGCATCACAACAGCACCTGCAGTGGATTTCCCAACTCCAAATTGATTCCCGATTGACCAGTAGCAATCTGGCATTGGAAGTTTCCACAGTACAATCGCCACTTGCTTCTCAACTGTCAGTGCGACTCTCATTTTGGTGTTCCTGTGCTGGAGGGCTGGATTGAGTTCAGCACACAGATCGAGGAATGTGACCTTGTGCATTCAAAAGTTCTGCAGCCACTGCTCATCATCCCAAACCTGCATGGCAATGTGATCCCACCACTCGTTGCTTGTTTCTCGGGCCCAGAACTGGTGTTCCACCATCTCCAGCTGCTCCGTGAATGCTGTCAACAATTTTGAATTGATTCTGTCCATCTCCAGGGCCGTCCTTACCCATACGCAAAGCACGCAGCTGCGTAGGGCACCAGGAAATGTGGGGCACCAAATTTCCTGGTACCCTACGCAGCTGCGTGCTGCTCCAGCCCATGCCCTGCCTCTTCCCCGCCCTCACTCCCCTGAGGACTGCAGCAACCCGGCCCCAGCCATGCTGCTGGTGAGTGCTGTGGGGTGGTTCCCCCTGCCCCCGCAAGCCAGCACCCCCTCCACTCCTCCCCCACAGAGGCCTGGGGCCTCCCCCTCCTCCCCATGGAGGCCTGGGGCCCCACACACACCCCCTGCGGGGGGGGGGGCTGCATCGGGCCCCAGAACAGCTAGGGACAGCCCTGTCTATCTCCCACAGCAATCCAGCTTCCAAGGAATCATTCTGTTCCCTGTGGCTCTGCAAATACTTCAGGATCAGGCACCCATCCTCACAACACTCATGACAATAGTGCAGAGCTGTGTAGGCTCCATGCTTCTGTCATGGATGGCGAACAGCAAGGAGAGATGCACGGATTTGTGGGGATTTTGAAGAGAGGCTCAAAATATGGTATGAAGATGAAATTATGGGATGGAGAACACTGCACTATGGGAAGTTGAACCCATCTCCCAGGCACGCCTGCGCAACTCATTTTAGCCCCGATGCATTGAAAAAGCTTCCCAAAACACCCAGTGCTAGATGGTGGTGAGTTGCACAGCGGAATAGATATACAGAGTGCATTGCCATCTCTCTCTCTCTCTCTCTTTTATACTAAGGCCTCTTTTACACTAAGTGTGTAAATGCCAAAGGGCAGTGTAATGAGAATCAGGCCCACAATGTTTTGCATGTAATTGTCATTACGCCTTTCAAAGGTTATGCATAGCAGGCCTCACTATTTTTAAGAATAGACTAGTTTCTTGGCCTTTAAAATATCACTTTCCTCTACAATGCCCTTGTTAATATAAATAAAAAGAATAAGCCTTCTAAAACCAATACCAAAGGTATGTGCAGCCTCTAAACAACGGCATCCCCATTCAGGTTTATTCCATAGCTCTGCAGAACCTTTGGTCCATGCAAGCACTCATTTAGGAAACTGACCCAACAGGGTGCATACATTGATTCTTTAAATTGCTATGAAGTCTGTAAATCTACTCCTTTCCCTCCAATCTGTATTATTTAAAATCATATTGGCTCTAACCCCACCTATGCCCCAGAACAGGCCCAAGAATGTACATAGAAAACATGCCAAGTCCATCTTCAACATCATTCCACTGAGTTCAATGGAATTACATCAGGAATGAATTTAAATCACTGTCTTTAACTGCATTAATTTTGGTGAACTGTCAATTAAGTTATAATGAATGTTATTATTGTGTGTGGTTTAAAAGTCATTTGAACATTCATTAGCAGCACACTGGTGCTCTTTTCTCATGAAGTGAAAGAAATTGGTTGGATTTTATCCTTATGGAACTATCCTCAGTGCTTAATTGCCATTTAACTCAAACAATGTTAATAATTTAACCAATAAAATGATGGTTGTTCAACCAGGAAATCCTATACAAAAGTAATGAGGATGCAATTGTGCACCTGAGAAGCTGTTCAATCCAAATAAGTTATTGATGCCTAGCAGGTGTGATAAAACAAATGCTTATTTGGAGAGTTACGGGAATCTGGTTTTGGAAAGCAGTGTTCTGTTGCTGTATTAGATGTGTCAACAAATCTTTGTAATGTATTAGGAGTTGTAAAGAGAATGGGTAAAAGAGGGACTGGAGAGCTGAACACAGGAGTCATCAACCTTTTCTCTCTCCAGTCTGAACTATGAGTTAGGAGAATGAACAGAAATCAACATTGATTGGCCTTGTGTGAGTATCACCCTCTAATGCTAGGAACGGCTATCCACACAGCAAAAAAAAGGCACACTGCACATTTAGCAAACTCAGCAGCCTTTGTTGCAGAGAAACCTTTGAATGGAAATAGATTGTGGAAACACACCGTTCCCTGGAGGATCCTGGTCTTCAGTCAGGATGCAGTCTTTTCACAGCTTGACTCCTTACTGAGCCAGCTGAGGCTTCAATTGTAATGATAGGAGAGATTAAATTTACACGCATGCTGAGATTTACAGCATAATAACCTCTGCTACTGAACTAACCAAGAAAGAGGGAATGGGGGGCACTATGAGACAGATTCTGGCTCCCGTCACACTTGCTTTGCATTACTGTGGCAACCCAAAGCAACCAGTTTAGCTGCCTACCTTTGGATTCTCCTATGCAGGAGAATCCCCATAGTGACTTCTATGTCCCATTACCCCTTGGTACTCCTTCCCATTACCCTCAGCACAGGCAAGAGTCAGCATGATCAGAGTGTCCCTATGCTCCAGTATACCGCAGTTACTCGATTGGCCCATACAAGGCTGCGATCCACCGCATGTAATTTAAGGCAGTCCTCAGCCTGCACTGGAGGAGTATAAAGGTGCTTTTCAGACACTTGGCCTCCACCCTTCCCAGTCCTGGGCAGGTCAACTGCATCAGGGAACCTGGCCCTGTAACGCTTTATGGGGCACAGTTCCAAATTTAACTCATCATACAGTACAACAATCTTTTGCTTTTCCTTCTACAACCCACTCTTCTGTTCCCCACAGGAGTTATGTCATCCTACTTTACACTTATACTCACTCTCACTGAGGGGTAGCCATCACCATCATTTATTCCACCTCTAAATTTGGTCATGTGCCCCTCTGAATTTTGTCAAGTAGGTTTAAAGGCTAATGGCTAAGATTCTGTAAGACTTAGGAGCTAAATCCTTAATTTTTTACTCAGGCAAATTCTGATATTTTTCAGTGGATGTTTGACCAAGTAAGGACTGCATAAAAATACAGGCTTTAGAGTTTATTAATAGTGGTGTGCTTATGTAAACCAACTTTTAGAGAAAAGGACATTAAAACTGCTTCATTATAAGACCTTTGAAAATATTTACTAAGGAAATGCTGGGAGAACTCTAACTTCTTACAGAATCAAAAATATTTTTATAGAATATAGCATGTTGCAAACTTCTCCACCTCCATGTTGGTTTTCACCCACCAGGAGGAAAAAGAGACTAGAGTCTTTAGCTATAATCAAAGAAAAAATGTTTAGAGACAGGGTGAGTGAGATAATATCTTTCACTGGACCAACTTCTGTTAGTGAGAGAGACGCTTTCAGACCCAAAGAAGGGCTCTGTGTAGCTTGAAAGTTTGTTTCTCACCAACAGAAGTTGGTCCAATAAAAAATATTATCTCACCCATCTTGTCTCTCTAATATCCTGGGACTGACACAGCTACATAGAAAAAATACTTGTTATTTTCAGTGTTCAATCTTTCCTTAGATAATATCCATAATCTCAAAATGCAGTGGCTGGCAAATTCAGTACATAACAAACTCTTGTGAAACCTAAACCATCACTTCTGTGGTCATTTATACATGTGCAAAGGGAGTGTCAAACAGTGTCAGATCAGAATGATAGCATTTTATCTCTACTACGCACAGCTAAATAACTACATAAGGTGAAAGACCATGGGAAAATATCCAGGTCTCTGGCCTCCATTTGTCCTGGGAAGCTCATGGAGTTCCCTCTTACAGAAACTCAGGCCCCCAGGTGGCCTGCATTCACCTGTTCAGAGGACTCCCAGCCCCAGATTCTACACATTTTAAAACAGTGAGATATCTCCTACCTTTTTCTGCCCAAGTCACTTGCAGTTCAAAAGCTTACGAAGAGTGAATAAGGACATAGCCTACATCTCTGAAGTCCAAAGCCATCGTACCTCAGTTTCATTCTTGCTGGATGGAGTTTTCCCTTAGCGTATAACGTAAGTGGAAATTGTGGGTCTCTGGCCAAAGCAGAGTCCTCCCCTTCCTAGACAAAACAGAAGTCTAACTACACAAAACAATTTTCCAGCATCAATAGTCTCCGCACAACCCTCTCTCCAGGTTCTCTGGTTCAGTAACTCCAGCCAGAAGGAGCAAGGGACAAGGAATTACTGTTTCCTCCAGGTGGTGCAGCTGAGCCTGATGACCATCCTCTACTCTAGGTTCCAGCCTGGAGATCATGAATTATGAAGCAGTTGGATCCTTCACTCAAAACAACACATACCTTTCTTTTCTGCAGGCCACTCCTTAACAACCCACATGATGTTATCACACCTCTTGCAACCTAGGGGATTTACCCATCTCATGAAAATGTGAAGAAAGGCAGCCAACTTGCCAATTTTCTCTGATTCAAAATGGCCACCCTGTCCCCTTACCATTAATAGGGGTGAAGCAAGCAAGATGGCTGCCATTTCCTTGAAACCTATCTGCATTTGGAAGTGAAGTTGCCCCTGTGAAAGATAGCTGCCACCTCCCACTGTTTTTAGTGAGACTGAAGCTATGCCCACAAGCAAAATAGCTGCCAGTCTGGTTCAGGGGGCTAGACAAAATGCTATTAGGGCATAGGGTTAGTGAGGAACAACAGAGACCCTGTAAAAGGAGCATGGAGGGAACAAGTGGCAGAAAGAGGAAAGTGGGGGCTAGGAGGGAGATTGAAGTGGTACAGGAGGAGAGTGAAGGCATGAGGGATAGAAGTGTGTGGTAGGGTGCTGCTAGAGAGGCCTTAATCAGCTCCTGCCACTCCAGCCCCCCTGATTAGGGCTGGGTAGATAGCCTGATCTCACCTGGTAACTGACCACACCTGCCAGCCTCCTTAGCAGGAGCTATAAGGGTAGGAGGAAGTGGAAAACACCAGGAGGGGAAGGTTAGATTCAGATGGAGGTAGGCATCTCCTAGTCTGTTGCTGGCCAGGCCTGTGGAAGGCCAAACTGTTGTTAAAAACCTGTATATAGTTGGACACTGGTAGTGGGGACTTGATCACAAATAAAGAGCACAGGTGTTGCATCAGCCTGAAGTGTCCCTGAGAATGGGGGAGAAGGGCCAGACTGGAGGGGCACTGTGTGTGCCACATTACAAAGTGATAGAACCCTTACTCCCTATTACTCACTGGTGAGGGAGTTGCTGGAGTCCCCTCTGAGCAGTCCGTGAGAAGGACATACTGTTGCATGTGTATTTATGGCTGGATTTTGAGCCTTCAAAGCTCAAGCGGGCAGCTTCCCCCTAAAGCTTCAAAATCCAGAAGGAAGATTAAAAAATCCACACATTTATTTTAGAAAAAGCTCATGATATTTAAGCCAACCAGGACTTCTGGGGATCTGACTCATGATTTTTGAATACATAGGTTTGGCAATAATGAAATAGGCCTTCCTCAGACTTTTCTAGCAGAGCCCCTCAGAATCTCCTTTCCTAGATCACCCCCAGTGAGCTTCCCCCAAGCCCTATTGCTCTGGCCCTGGATTCTGCAGCTAGACCTCCCAGATCATTCAGCTCTCTCTCAGTAAGGAACCATCCCACATCCTCCTAGCACACTCTTATTGTTGTCGTTTCTCTATACAGAGCACAAACTGCCTCCTATATTTCCCAGTAGGTTTGGCTCTAAGTCACAGGATCCCAATAACACGGCCTGCACGGAACGGAACTCCCCTTACGGGGATAAATAACCATATGTCCGACTGCTTTTTAAATAAAACAAAATTCAGTGGTAATAATTTCATGTTTTATTATTAAGCTAAGAAAAACCCATGATTTTTAAGCCAATCTCATGATTTTTTGAGGCCCAACTCCTGTTTTTCAATGTGTGGCATGGGCAGTACTGTGTTTTGCAAACATTAATTAAAGACACGAAAGAGTGCTTCTTGAAAAGTCATTTGGAACTTATCTAGAAGGATAGGGAATAGCCAGATTCATTAAATCAAACTTTAAGAAAACATTTGGAGCATGTATCTTATTTTTTAAAACTTTGACCTCTATTTTTTGTTATTGTTGGGTCATGTCCTTCTTCAGCAAATTCCTCATATGGGGCCAGAGACATTTGGATAACTAAGTCATGGGCTTGATCTAATCAAGCAATGATTAACTAGAATAGCTCCAAAAATGTTACATAGTCATTAAAAGGAAAAGGCAACTTTAAAACCCCAGTGCATTACTTTGTGGGATGGTACTGAACCTGCTGAGTACCCTAGTGTCAGGGAGAAGCAGGAAAGTTCTGGAAGAGGTTCTTCAAATCTTATGTATAATTGCAGTGGAAGGATAATTAGTACTTATAAATTCCTATATTTTATTTAAATAAATAGCTTTCAAGAGTCCTTTCCTTTACAGGTCCCGGAAGCGTCACCCCGCACAATCAGATTGCTAAGTAAATCCTGAACATGGATGACAGATTTAAAGGTTACCTGTCACAGAAAATGGCAAATCTCGTAGCTTTTCATGACTTCATTTTAAAAAAAAAAGTCATTTGAAATCTGGAAAAATTGATGTTTTAAGTCATCCTAATGAAGAGAAATAAAAATAAATGTCAGCACACGGAAGATATCTGTGCGGTCCATTAGGTAACAAAGAAGATTAAATGAAACTACCATCATAGAAGTTCTGAATAACATACTTAAAGGCAAAGCTTTTTTCCTGAGTCCGGAATATCCAGGCTGTTCAAAACATCCACACTACATCAGCTATAATCCTAGAATGAAACAGATATTTCATATTAGGGTGGTGGGCTGAGGAGTCAGCAAACTCCAACCTCTTGTGGATAAAGTCACTCCTGGTGTAAGAGGGAATAACTTCATAGATTCCAATGGAGCTGTCTTCTTTACTCCTGTGGTAAGTATGGCCTCTGGTGTTAATTTAGTCCTTTTGTTGCTGGAGTCCTTTCATTTTTAGAAGTAGTATCTATTTTAGTAATTTTATAGGATTCTATATCATTTAGGTATGGACTGACTGGTTTTTATTTTTATTATTTTATTATTTTGTTTTTATTTAAGAAGCATGATGCAAACCTATGAGGCTTTTGGGGGGGCAATAAAATGTTGTTTATATTTTACAGGTGACTTGATGTTGTATATGATTAGATCTTTCTCCAAACCAGTTAGTCTTGCGAGGTAAGCTCTGTTGATAGAGAGGGAAGCAAAAGTTATTGAGCTTACAGGACTCAGAGTCTTTTTTAGTAAAGAACACAGGAAAGAAAAATCTTGTACTGTCCTGCCACTCTCAGTACTGCTGTGTTGTGAGTAGTTATACATTGGCCTGTGACTCTGGAAGTTTTTGGAAAGGGTGACAAACTCAGTTTGTAGGAATACATGTGCTATAGTAACTGAACAGTCTGTTGTATGTTGCCTGCCAGTTGCCTCTCTGCTGTGTTACACAGCAGCTGTTAGCAAATTATACACTTGCTTGGTTAATAAGAACTTCCATTCGGGGCACTACTGCTTGTGACCATCGCCCTTTATCTCCCTCCATGACAAATCTCACACATACAATTTCAAGAATTAAAGGAGGGTAATATAACTAAAGTACAATAATATAATTAATGCCAATCAACATGGGTTTATAGAAAATACATCATGTCAAATTAATATGATATCTTTTTCAATAAGATTATAAGTTTGGTTGATAAAGGTAATAGTATTGATGTTAGATACTTAGTCTTCTGTAAGACTTCTGTAAGGTGTTTGATACCACATGACATTTTGATTAAAAACTAGAATATAAAATTAACAAGGCACATATTAAATGGATTAAAAGCCAGCTAGAGAGACATCTCAAAATGTAATTGTAAACAGGGAATCATCATCAAGGGGATGTTTTTCTAGGGGTCCCGCAGGGATTGGTTCTTGGGCCTATGCTCTGCAACATTTTTATTCATGTCCTGAAAGAAAACACAAAATCATCACTGGTAAGGTTTACTGATGACACACAAATTGGGAGAGTGGTAAATAATGAAGAGGATAGGTCACTGATATAGAACGATCTGCATCTCTTGGTAAGCTGGGTGCAAGCAATATGCATTTTAATGTGGCTAAACGTATACATCTAGGAACAAAGAATGTAGGCCACACTTACAGGGGGACTTTATCCTGGGAAGCAGTGACTCTGAAAAAGATTTGGGAGTCATGGTGCATAATCAGCAAACATGAGCTCCCAATGTGACTCTGTGGCCAAAAGGGCTAATGTGATCCTTGGATGCATAAATAAGGGAATCTTGAGGAGGACTAGAGAGGTTACTTGACCTCTGTATTAGGCACTGGTGTGATCACTGCTGGAACACTGTCCAGTTTTGGTGTTCACAGTTCAAGAAAGATGTTGATAGATTGGAGAGGGTTCAGAGAAGAGCCATGAGAATGACTGAAGGATTAGAAAACATATTTTATAGTGATGGACTCAAGGCACGCAATCTATTTAGCTTAACAAAGAGAATATTAAGGGGTGACTTGCTTACAGTCTATAAGCACCTACGGGAGGAACAAATAATTGATAAGGGCTCTTCTATCTAGCAGAGAAAGGTATATCCAATGACTGGAAGGTGAAGCTAGCCAAATTCAGACTGAAAATAAGACAAACATTTTTAACAGTGGTAGTTAACCATTGGAACAGGCTCATGGTGGATTCTCCATTACTGACACTTTTTAAATCAAGACTGGATGTTGTTCTGAAAGATCTGCTCTGGGAATTATATTGGGATAGTTCTGTGGCCTGTGTTATACAAGAGGTCAGCCTAGATGATCACAATGGTTCCTTCTGGCCTTGGAATTGATTAATCTATTCTTTACACTCCCCTGCACAGGAAGTCTAGGTCAGCAGGGAACAAGGAGGACGACGCAGAGAAGGCTGCTGTTATCGCTGCTATTGCTACCACCTGACAGCTACAGAAAGCACTGCAGGAGACAGTCTCAACTGACAGAGGCATGGTTCTTATAGACTGGCATGGCCTCTTCCCAGTGGTGGGGAATGACCTCAGACCTTCCTAGTCCCAGGAAATTCCTCGATGGTGCTGGCTATGATATCTGTAGCAGTTCTGCACATTGTAACTTTAGGGGAGGTGGGTGGGGGGTAACTGGGATGTATGGCCACTTGGTCTGACCAGTCAAATCTGGCACAGTAAATAAACTGCTGTCTGTGCCTGCTACATCTGCAAGCTGGCTGTGTAGGTGTTCTGATCTAGAACATGTTGTATCCAAGGTCACCATCCCACAGCGATACTGTGTTTTATTGCAGCCTGATAAGTCCAAAGTCCTTCTAGCTTTGCTCCCTTTCTCAGGATGTGATACTACAGGAAAAATAATTTACCCAGCAGAATTCTTCTGAGCTATGTTTTCTTCCAGCATCAGAAAGTCAAAGCCCAGTGACCGTATTTTGAAGATGTCATATGATATAAGGTACTGAGGTACTGATAATTAGGATGATGACAAATCCTGGCGCCCTTGCTCAGTTCTTACTTGCTCCTTACCCAGGGAAACTCTCAGTGTTTTAATTAGGAGTTTGCCCCAGTTAAAAATTGGGTAACTCAGGCTCAGACCAATTATTGCACACCTCACACTTGCGATGGCAGTTTATCATCAAAGTACTTCTATAAGGATGATGCAGCCTAATGCACCAGCTACAAAAGCCCAACATGGTTGGTCTTAGGATAGACAGTGACAAACCCATCTCTTGTTTGCTGTTGCTTGATTTAGAAACACCCAGAGGACTGGGTTTTTATTTGTTTTGTTACTGGATTTTGCATGTGTGCAAGTGAGATATGCCAGCTCTTGTTGTGGTTTTTGTTTTGTTTTTGGCTGTTGTGACTGATGGGTTTATTCTAATGAGATCTGCTGTCAACAACTTCGTTGCCAACAGTTCCTGCCTAGTCAGGGAAAATTAGTGGGTTTTAGTTCCTGTTGGCACCATAATGTGTAAGGATTGCTATGGTTAGGACTCTGGTTGCTGTATGAGGGTCAGGAACACTGCTCTAGGAATAGGACTACTAAGCTATTTGGGCTATCACCATAGCTAGGAGCTGATCTAGGTCTGTCATGGAACGGATGTGTTATTACAGAGTGCACTGATTTCTAGCTTGATGACTAGGAACTTATTTTCTTAAATGTCCTGCTTTTTGGGAGTTGTGGAGCACTGCAGATAAGAATTCTTTCAAATAGGTTGCTGGCCTTACTTCAGTTTGAATGGTGGGTGTTTGTAATCTTAACGTGACATGTTTAAACATGAGTGAGATCTTGTTCTCTTTAGGAAGGATCTTTGCTGTTTTTATGCATCATTTTATATAGTGTGTTACATAGGCGCCAACTCTGTGGGCGCTCTAGGGCTGGAGCACCCACATGGAAAAAAAATGGTGGGTGCTCCCCTCCCCCCACCCCCTCAGCACCTTATGTTCCCCCCACTGATCAGTGCTTCCCCCTCCCGCCTGCCCAAAGTGTGGCATGCAGGAGGGGGGGGGGGGGAGGAGCAAGGGTGTGGTGCACTCAGGGGAGGGGGCAGGGATGGGAAGAGGTGGGGTGGAGCAGGAGTGTGGCCTTGTAGGAAGGAGTGGAGTGGGGGCAGGGCCTGCGGCAGAGCCAGGGGTCATGCACCCCCCAGCACAATGGAAAGTGGGTGCCTGCGGTGTGTTAGCAGTATACGTTCAAGCCACAACATTCAGATCCAGACCTAGATCTTTAACATCCCAAAGTTTAGGGGTGGTTGGCATGGAGGGGTTGTTTGCCCTGTTTTACTGATAGGAGCCATGTGCTCACGACTGCTCTAAGTTGTGCCCAGCTGCGATATCACCCAAGAGACCACTCCACTTGTTAGGAATCACTAAAGTGTAGCAACCAAGCAACTTTTCCATAGTCACGCCCCTCACATACTCCGAATGCCAGTGGCAACAAAACGTGTCACAGCTAAATCCAAGGTGGGACAGATTGCTAACCATAAACATATGTTAACATGTTGCAGGAGACCAGTTAAAATGAAGCGAGCAATTAACCCCTCTGCAGTCATAGGACAAAAGAGGGTTAGTAGGTTATGGACTGTTGTAATGAGCCATAAAACCACTCTCTTTGTTGAGCCCAGGAGGGGTAGAGTTATGAATTTAAGTTCCCAGGCTCACTTTTCATAGAAATGTGGGACCAGAAGGGACCTTGACAGGCTGGCTTATTGTGGAGCCAAAAATCATTGGCTGAGCAGAGACACTGGTTTTATGGCTCATTATAACAATCTGTAACCTAATAACTCTCCTTTGTCCTATGACTGCAGAGGTGTTAATTGCTCACTTCACTTTAACTGGTCTCCTGCAACATGTTAACATATGCTTATGATTAGCAATCTGTCCTACCTTGTATTTAGCTGTGACACTTTGATTATTTTGTCCTCTCTGGAAAAAGAGCTCAAAAGGTTGTCTCTTCCACCAATAGAAGTTCGTCCAATAAAAGATTTCTCCCTCTCTCCCCTATCTTGAGACCAGCACAGCCACAATAATACTGCCAACGATCTTTCAGGGGTCAGCTATTTTCTGCCCCACACATCAGCTTCTAAAAGGGATATAATCTATATGTGCCAGGAGCCACCCTCACATATTACTCTGCTTTGAAGGAGTTTTCTTAGGAATTTCATGAAGACCCATACTGCCGGCTAAAGAGAATTCTAGCTCTTCTTCAGACTTACTGTAAAGTGTTGTTCTGGAAGTAGTGTTCAATTATTGTCCATGAACTTATGAGAGACATATGTAGCCATAAAAGCCCTTTACATTTATTTTATTGTAGGTTTACACATTTGGTAGTTTTACAAAATGCACACACTTGCCAGAAGATCTTTTTGGTGGGTGAACTTGGATTTTTTCCCTCTATACTTCTGTGGAATAGTTTTGATTCTGCATTACCTGTGAAATGAGATTTTTTCAGACACTGCTTTTGCTGCCTGCAGAAAGGTTAAATAATGTTCCAGTGATATATAGGAGGTTTATTATTAGTTGGTTTCTAGCAATAAATAAATAGATATGAATGCCACTATGATTTCCACCAGTTTATGTTGACCTTAGGTTGTAGAGTTTTATTATAAAATTGCATTTTGTTTACATTCAGGTCAGAGTTGTGTGATCACATGATCAAACTCCCCCCAAACCCTTGAAGAAGTACAAGGAATGCTTTCAGAAATCAATGTATAATTGGCTTAGAGTTGCTCTAAGGGAACACTCCATTCAGTAGATTTTTTTAAATACATTCTGCCCCAGATCATAAAATCCCTCCCATACAGGGAGTTAGAAGTTATCTCAATAGGGAAGGAGTTGAAATTCCTTGTAAAATAATAATTTAATGTATTTCCTAACTCCAAAAAGTGGCTATCTATTGCTGCTGACCAAGCTTCAAGGGCATTTTTTTAATGAAAGAAGAGAGCTGGAGAAAAGCACAGGGAAAGGAGAGAGAGAGAGAAGGCCTGATTCTTCTCTCACTGCCACTGTTTTTACGCTAGTATAATTCCACTTATTGAAGTTACTCATATGTACTACTAGCATGAGAAGAGAATGACAATGTTTGCAAGTGATTTTTTCATGCACAAGTTTATAGAAATAATCAAAATTACCTATTTAAAGGTCATTTAATCAATGTAAAATTGCTGAAGATTATTTATGTGTGCTACTAACTAAAGTGTTATTGTTTTATTTAAAGTAAGGATTAGAGCAGTGGTTCTCAAACTGTGGGTCGGGACCCCAAAGTGGGTTGAGACCCGCTTTGAATGGGGTCGCCAGGGCTGGCTTACACTTGCTGGGGCCCAGGGCTGCAGTCTGAGCCACACTGCCCAATGCCGAAGCCAAAGCCAGAGGGCTTCAGCCCTTGGCAACGGGGCGCAGGTTGCAGACCCCCTGCCTAGGGCTGAAGCCCTTGAGCTTCAGCCTTGGCCCCCCTGCCCAGAGCGGTGAGGCTCGGGCTTTGGCCCCCCCACCTGGGGTCGTGAAGTAATTTTTGTTGTCAGAAGAGGGTTGCAGTGCAATGAAGTTTGAGAACCCCTGGGTTAGATGATTGGTGATCTTCCAGAAACCACCACCCTGGCCACTATGAATGTAGAAGCCCTCTACATCAATATTCTACACAAAGATGGACTACAAGCTATCAGGAACAGTATCCCCGATAATGTCACAGCTAACCTGGTGGCTGAAGTTTGTGACTTTGTCCTCACCCACAACTATTTCACATTTGGGGACAATATATACCTTCAAGTCAGTGACACTGCTATGGGTACCCGCATGGCCCCACAGTATGCCAACATTTTTATGACTGACTTAGAACAACGCTTCCTTAGCTCTTGTCCCCTAACGCCCCTACTCTACTTGCACTACATTGATGACATCATCTGGACCCATGGAAAAGAAGCCTTTGAAATCATGGTGGAATTCCTCAATAATTTCCATCCCACCATCAACCTCAGCCTAGATCAATCCACACAAGCGGTCCATTTCCTGGACACTACTGTGCTAATAAGCAATGGTCACATAAATACCCTATACCGGAAACCTACTGACTGCTATACTTACCTACATGCCTCCAGCTTCCATTCAGGACACACCACATGATCCATTGTCTACAGCCAAGCTCTAAAGATACAACCGCATTTGCTCCAATCCCTCAGACAGAGACAAGCACCTACAAGATCTCTATCAAACAAACATTCTTAAAACTACAATACCCACCTGCTGAAGTGAAAAAACAGATTGACAGAGCCAGACGAGTACCCAGAAATCACCTCCTACAAGACAGGCCCAACAAAGAAAATAACTGAATACCACTAGCTGTCACCTTCAGCCCCCAACTAAAACCTCTCCAGCGCATCAAAGATCTACAACCTATCCTGAAAGATAATCCCTCACTCTCACAGATCTTGGGAGACAGACCTGTCCTCGCTTACAGACAACCCCCCAACCTGAAGCAAATACTCACCAGCAACCACACACCACTGAACAAAAACACTGACCCTTGCAACAAAGCCCGATGCCAACTCTGCTCACATATCTATTCAAATGACATCATCATAGGACCTAATCACATCAGCCATGCCATCAGGGGTTCATTCACCTGCACATCTACCAATGTGATATGTGCCAGCAATGCCCTTCTGCCATGTACATTGGCCAAACCGGACAGTCTCTACGCAAAAGAATAAATGGACACAAATCTGACATCAGGAATCATAACATTCAAAAAGCAGTAGGAGAACACTTTAACCTGTTTGGTCACTCAGTAACAGACCTGAGGGTGGCAATTTTGAAACAGAAAAGCTTCAAGAACAGATTCCAATGAGAAACTGCTGAACTTCAATTGATATGCAAACTAGATACAATCAACTTAGGCTTGAATAGAGACTGGGAATGGCTGAGCCATTACAAACATTGAATCTATCTCCCCATGTAAATATTCTCACACTTCTTATCAAACTGTCTGTACTGGGCTATCTTGATTATCACTTCAAAAGTTTTTTCTCTTACTTAATTGGCCTCTCAGAGTTGGTAAGACAATTCCCACCTTTTCATGCTCTCTATATGTGTATATATCTCTCCTCAATATATGTTCCATTCTATGCATCCAAAGAAGTGGGCTGTAGCCCATGAAAGCTTATGCTCAAATAAATTTGTTAGTCTCTAAGGTGTCACAAGTACTCCTGTTCTTTTTGCAAATACAGACTAACACAGCTGCTACTCTGAAACCTGGGTTAGAGTAATTGCTGTTAACTTTCCACAATGCAGTATGCCTATTGAAAAATGCAAGTTTACCCCTGTAAGATCTAACCAGTGCTCTCTAAGGGCTTGATTCTCACCTGTTGAACTCTATGGGAGTTTTGCTAATTATTATTTATATTACTGTGCTGTCTAGAGGCCACCAGCAAAATCAGGGCCCCATTGTGCTAGGCACTATTCAAACCTAGCAAGAAACACATCCTGACCCAAAAATCTCATAGTCTGAAGTGACAAAAACAAATAAAGATTGGGAGGATAAACAGAAGCCTAGAGGGGTGAAATGACTTAGTCAAGATCAGACAGCAAGTCAGCAGCAGTGCTGGATTTTAGCTAGAGCAGAATTAGGCTCAGAATTATTTATTAATTGACCACTTAAGGGAAAGAACCTTATGGACACAGAATACAATGTTCATAAAATGCTTAACCCCAACTCTGTGTGTTTTGTCTGGATTAAGATACTCTGACTAAATATATAAAAAAGAAAAAACCACCTTCACAACTACTTGGTATAGCAGGAGTGTAAAGAGATGCATCCAAAATGGACTGAGAGCATACTAAAGAAGTGTTAGCATGGCACTTGAATAGCACTGAAATCAGATCAGAGGACATGTTAGTAGCCCTTCATAATGGCAGTAACAAAGCGGTATGTCACTATCAGCTCCTTCTGCACACAATCCTGAAGTAGCAATAGAACCTGGACTAATGGAAGACTCTCTAACAGGCCATCATGAGGAAAATGTCATCTGTCCATTTTTAACTAAACCCTATATATGCTGGTATCACTAAAAGGCTCTCTAAGGCTGATCAACTACCAGCATATAGTCAGTCACTAGGAGTATAGTTCTAGGTTCTAGTACCAACACATGGATTTTCTCCCATGAGACCATCATCCTTGTAAACCTACAGGTTATTGCAGACCTGTGTAGATTAACACCACCGATGGTGATGAAAGACAGCATCTGGCTTCTGAAACAGGAGCAGCCATCCCAAAAGCTCAATTAGTAGCTAAGTCTCCACAGGGCTAAACAGTGGTTCATATATTTTAAGATCAAAAGGGATCCTTATGATCATGTAGTCAGTCCTCCTGCAAAATGCAGGCCAAAAAAGCTATCCCAGTAGACCTTGCATCCAGCCCATAATTTCTGTATAGTATTTTTTAGAAAGATATCCAGTCTTGATTTTAAAAGACTTCAACTGATGGAAGACTCTAGGTAAGTTGTTCAAATAGTTAATTACACACACAAAAATTTGTACTTTATTTATAGCCTAAGTTTATCTAGCTTCAGCTTTCACCATTGATCTCGTTATGCCTTTTTCTTCCTACCAGTCCCCTCCCTTTAATCCCCACCACACAAAAAAAAAAAACCCACACACACAAACACACCACTGCCCCAGAGTTTTGAGTCCAAAAATGGAGAAGAGCCAGACAATTCACCTGCTACTTATTTATGTGGAAGCTGTGGTGCAGTGAAAAACTGTATTATAATTGGAAGCAATCTGATTTTAAATGCTTGGGGGATTTCCTGGTTCAGCTTGCACTCTAGGGGGCTCTGTAGGGAACTGTGATCTGCACCTAGGAGCCATCAGTCTATGGCAAGGCAACCTGGTGTAAGGTGAGTTGAGTTGTGCATCTGTTTTAAGTAGTAACCTGCTTGCTCTCCCTCTGTTTGGGGGTTCTTATGCATGTTACCATTCTGAATTCTAAAAAATAAAAGTACTGTTACATTGCAACCTTCCAGCATGAGTATTTGTTCTTAATCTAACTTTTGTATGTATGCTAGGAACACAACAGGAAGCAACCTGACACTGCAGTGAGGGGTGGGCAGCATAAAACCTTAAGGCTACATCTACATTACAGCACTTACAGCGGTGCAGCTGCAATTCCATAGCTTGTGGTGGAGACATGCTAATCCAATGGGAGAGCGCTCTCCCGTCAGCTGACTAACGCCTGCCTCAGCGAGAGGCGGTAGCTATGCTGGCAGGAGAGCTTCTCTTGCCAACATAGCGCTATCTACACCAGCACTTAGGTAGATATAACTTACATCACTCAGGGGTGTGAATAATCCACACTCCTGAGCAATGTAAATTATACTGAAGTAACAGTGTAGACATGGCCCCAGATGGATTAAAGCGACATCTAATATCAGAAACCTATTCCCCATTTAGACACTTGTAGATGATTAATTCACCTCTTAACCTACTCTTGGATAAACTAAGTAGATTGAATTTCTTAAGCCTCTCACCATAGAGGCATATTTTCCAGACCAGAAATCATTGTTGTAGCTCTTTTCTGAGCTTTTCCAGTTTTTCAACATCCATTTGAAAGTTTGGCACCAGAACTAGATACAACATTCTAGTAACAGTCTCACTAATGACTCATGCATACACAATGACCATCTTTCTACTTCTACTTGATAGTCTCCTGTTTAATCTGGGCATCATGTTCACATACTTAGCTCTAGCATCACAATGGGAGCTTGTATTCATCTGGTTATATATGACCTCTAGTCCTTTTCAGTGTCACTGCAGTCCAGTACACATCTTATAAGCATGGTCTACATTCTTTTGTTCCTAGAGGTATGTCCCTGCATTTGGCCATATTAAAGCACTTGTTCAACTGAGCCATCTCACCAAGTGATCCAGATTGCCTTGTATGATTCCTTCCCTATCATTATTTACCACCATTAATTTGTAATATAAGCAGATTTTACTAAAAATGATTTTGTATTTTCCTCAGGACTATTGATGAAAATATTAAATAGCATTGGGCCAAGAACAGGTTACTACTGTTCCCCACTACAAACTCTCCCATAGGGGGATGATTTAAGAATACTTTTTTAAAATTTGTTAATCAGTTTTTATTCCATTTAATATGGACTTCTGAATTTTTTTAAAAGTACTATACAAAAAAAATAATGATCATGGGGGACAAACAAATTAGACTTCTGTCTACAAGTATATTATGTCACAGTTACTCGATCAGCTAAACTTGTGATCTCATCAAAAGACAAGTTTGCTTGACAAGACTTATTTTCCACAGAACAGTCTTTAAATTCTTTACTAATTGCATCCCACATCAGCTTTTCAATGGTTTTACCAGAAAGCTAGGTCAGGCTAATTTGACTTTAATTTACCAGGTCATCCCATTCATCCTTTTTAGCTATTTATACAACATTAGCTTTTTTCAGTCCTCTGGAACTTCCCCAGAGTTTCAAGATTTGTTTAAAAAAAATAATAAGTAAATTATTAATGATTCAGATTGCGCCTCAGCCAATTTATATACTGTTGGGTGCTCTTTAACTTCCTCCCTAGTTACTCATATAATAGAAAGTGTTTCATTATCACTGTAAGATATGAATTCATTATCCTGCTTCTTTCCAAATAAGGAACATAAATATTTATTTGACTATATCTACCTACCTTTTCTAGTGATTAGTGTGAATACCATAAATTATTCAGTTAAGCAATACTTCTGAAGTTATTGGACTATAGAGGGTAATTCAGAGCTACATCAGGCCAGTTTCTCTATTCCAATTTAGTGACGTTTTACACAAAGGTGGTAGAGGTGTAAATGAACACAAAATATGCAAAACAATGAAGAGCTTGTCTACACAGCCCCCCCAGTGTGGGCTTCAGTGATGTGAGTTGCAGCGCACATTGAAGAGTTGCAATATAACTCCCCCATGCAGACTCTTGGGGAAGCCTGAGAAAGAAAACAGACAAAAGGGAAACCCAACTGTTGCCACCAGCTAATTGAAAAACCATATGCAGAGACCTTTTAAGACATAAAACCAATCAGGTTCTTAAAAAAGGTACATTTTATTAAAAACAAAAAAGAAAGAAAATACATCTGGGATTTAGGCTTTTGCTAGATTTTAAAAGAGCAATGCCAAAAATTAAGCACCCAAAAATAGCTTTCTTGGGGGTTCAGCTTAAAGGTTACAAGCAAACAAAGGCATCTGGGGTTAGCACAGAGGAGTCCACAAGCCTTACAGAAAGAAAAAAGGAAATAAACCTAATCGCATCTACCTAAACATTCCCTGTCCCAATGAATCCTTCTAGGTATGGACGATGAATTTTCATGCCTGGTCCAAACTTTACACTGCCCCCAGCTCTTCAGCCCAGAGAGAAGAACAGAGAGACAAAGAGAAAGCTTTCCCCCGCCCCCTTTAAAAAGTTCTAGCCTTCCCTTTGGCTCTTTTGGTCAGGTGTCCACTCCCTTTTCTTTACTTGGGGGATTCTTTAACCCTTTACAGGTAAAGCAAGCAGCCACCAAGAGGGACTTTATAGCTAACTGGCTGGCTGGGTGTCCATAAAAGGGAGCTCTCCACTTCACTTATCACAGCATGAAGCAACATTTACTTACCACGTGGTAACTGTTGTTCTTCTGGAATGTACTGCAGAACTGCTCTTCCAAATTGAGCATCTGCTCTAGATGCTGATACTACAGAGTAATGGTTGGTAAATGTGTGTACTGAGACCATGTCACGGCTCTACTAATTTCAATGACTGGAACTCTGCTGAAACATGCTGCCAGGATAGCTTGAGTCCTAATAGAATGAGCAGTCACTCAATTTAGTAGCTGTTACTTATTCATGATGTAAGAAATCTTGATAATCTGAGAGGAGATTGATACACCAATGAACTACCATCTACTATGAAGAGTCTAGAAGATTTTCTGAATGATATTGTCCTACTGTGTCAATGTATATCTAGCCAGCATAGTTTAGTAGTTCACTATACTGATCTGAATGGATGAAGAATAAACCTGACCAAAAAGGTTTAAAAAAAAATGAAATAAAAAACTTGGCAGATTTGTAGACTTGTTTGGCTCTTTCATTTATTGCTGTGACTACAAGTGATGACAGTGGTGGGTGTGAATAAAAATATTAAATCCTTGAGGAGGGACTTGATCTTTTTATTCAGTCCTTTTCAAATTTGGTGTGACAGGGTAACCCAAAATTCCTCAGCAGGATCAAGAATTTCTTTATTAACTGGAAGGGCTACTCTGTTCTGAGCAACGTGGTAGTAAGATAGCAAATAACTTTGTCTTCTCCTGAATCAGCTCCAAAGGAAGCTCTAAGACATCTGCCATTCTCTCTAAAAGTTCTTGATAAGTCTTAAAATCATCCCCCAAAGAAGTCATGGAGGTTTTATCCTGAGTAGGAGTAGAGAGGTCTAGGTGAAAAAGGGGTATCTTGAACATCTCCTTCCTCTTCCTCAAAGAGTGTTGCAATTCTGTAGTCAGTTGAGGTATTGGTAGAGAAACAGGGTTTTGATGGATTACTCAAGGAGGTTCCTGGGTGGCTGAATAAAGTCATGGTTGCATATGGGCTCAACAAGGTTGTCACAAGCTTATTCATGTGATGGGGGTCTAAAGGTAGAGTCCTCAAGATAAATTCTCTTATCATAACCCTTATCATGAGTGAGTGAGATGAGTGAAGCTCTGGTGAATAGTCTCTACTAGGTGCTTGGAAAGATATTGCAGATGATAATGAAGAGTCCTCAGAGTGGGGAGCTGCATTTGAAGGCACTGCTTGATTTTGAGGAATAAGCAGTTAAGCATGACTGTGACTCCCAGAATGCAGTGATATCTTCGTGACAAGTACCCTGGACTGTCCCAGTGGAGTCTTCATTCCAGCTGGAAAAGGGGAATAATACAACAAAGGGGAGCATAATTCTGGAGTTATTCTGATGTCATCCGTGTCTCTGAAAGTGACAGTTGAAGGGATCCCTGGTACTGCAAGAAAAGGAGGAGGAGCCTGGTACCACCACTGACAGGTACTTCTTGCCTGCAGAAGATAGTCTCAGTACCACAGGGGGCTGACACTGTCGTAGGCACTCCCTGAGCCAGTACTGAGGAGTTAGCATGTGAGCACCCTGATCCTGTAGCCTCTGCTCTTGCCAGGGTGTGCTGCTGCTGCAGCACCAAGGAAACCCATGAAGAATTTGTCTTAGATCTCTTCGAGCTCGGGGCTACTGAGGTAAGTGGATCCTCCAGTGCTGCCTTCTTCCTTGATAAGGCCTTGAGTGGCTCCCTGGGTACCTATCACTCTGCCTCTCTCTTTCTTGGTACTAGGGAAGGGAACTACAGCCTGATTGCAGGTTTGACTTAATGATCCCTAAGCTATATCTGACTGCTCCAGCAGATCATCTTTAAAGCTCCTGAGGGAGGAGAGATGCCTCCCAGGAATTGCAGAGGTTAGCATTACCTCCCTAATCTAATAGATAAGTTAAAAGCTGATAAGTTGTAACGATAACAAACTAAAACTAACTAAAGTAGCACACGTGGGCAAGAAGGGAGCATGTGCCACCTGTAGTGGACACGGCTATTTGCACTTCCAAACTCCTGTGCAGGGGCCGCTGTTGCGCCATAAGTGGGAGCCACATGTACAAAAACCTCAAGGAAGAATTAAAAGGTACCTAGTTCACCTTAATTTCACTGCTTCCCCCCACCCCGAGTTGGAAGAGGTACCTTTTAGTTCACACTAGCAGGGACTACACAGGGTAGTTTCAGCACAGCACTTCAACCCACACTACAACTCACACCTCATCCTCCACCATCTGGGGCAGTATTTGTCTGATCCCCAGTCTCCGATAGATACCTCTTAAAAAAAATAAATCTCAAAGCCTCTTAATCCCGACCCACCCAAGCAGAGTGCATCAATGAAAAGAACAATGACAAAAAAATTGAACTAACAGGACATCTGCTAACCATCAGAGCTCCTCAACCACTTGCCTTTGTTGTTTCCCATGTCTTGTCTGTTTCTTATGGTCACGGGATCCCACTCACAGTTGGTGGTGCCTCTTCCTGGCCATCCTGGGGATTAGGTCTGGCTAGATGTTGCACCCTCCTCCAGCAGTCTCTCTCCCATCATCCTCTCACTCTGCAGACCCCTCTCACTCCAAGAACCACAGCCTCCTCTTCCTGACCCAGCCCTCCAGACAGGTTACCATACATGTCTCCCAACTTCTGGGGTATCAAAGTGCCTCTTGACAATGGGCTCAAGCAGTCTTCCTCTCACTGCCCTGCTGATGTCACTTTGTCAGCAGCTGGTAAGGGGACCCAGGCTGACCTTCACTCTGGGTAACAGCTCAGGGGCCTTCTCATCAGCCATCAAGGTTTGATCTACCCCATACCTCACTGCTTGTCCCTGAGCCTTGCCGACCTCTCTGGCTCTCTCTCATCTTTGGGCTTGCCAAGCCATAAACCCTCCTCCCAGGGAATGACTGTGGGCTTCTTGTCTCTAGTAGCCCAAATACACTGTTCTTCTCCCAGGGAGTGACTGCAGACTCCCTCCCTACAGCCCCCTTCTGCTCTAAGCTCTTGCAGGCTGCTCCTGTTTCTGCCCAGCTGAGCCTGTTCTACTTAAATCCCTGCTCCCTGTCTCCTTCTCCAGGTGCAGCCTGGGCAGTTAATTGGCCTGCCTAGCCAATTTAACCCCTCCAGGCCTTGTGTAGGGTGGACACTCCCATCACACTTGCCTATTTAGAGTGTAAGCTACTCAGGGCAATGACCTTGTCATCTAGTTGTCTATAATGTTCCAAACTCACTTTGGGTGCTATATAAATAAATAAGTAACAACCAAACAGCAGCCACCGTACTGCACATTTAGAGCATTTTTGAAGTAATATATTGAGAAAAGATATAGATCCAACATTTAATACAATATCTAGAGTAGAAACAGAATTGAGACATTCAAGATCTGACCATTAAAGTTCAAATACTTCTAGTTCTTCTGAAGTATAGTACATATATTTACAATGGGTACAGTTTTTCTTTATTAAAGAAGTGCCTAAACAGGCTGTCCAAATCCAGTATTTTAGACTTTAAATCAACATCTAGGCACACTAATCACTAAACTAAGCTGATCGGATCCCTAGTGCTGATCTAAGTGCTCATATGAGATTTTGATGTCTTTTGTAGGCAATCTGAAAATTGGGCTCCCTGACTGCACTGACTTGCAAACTTGTAAACTACAATTACCCAATCTATAGTTTTCTTTCCATACTCCAGGGCAACAATAGTTTATGTGGGATTGATTATAGGATTGTGGGGTGTTTTTTTGCTGGGTTCTTGGCAACTGCAATATACAAAAACAATCATTTGTATCAGATTCATACTATTCATTTGTCTACTTTTCTTTTGCTGTATTATGAATGCAGAGATCTTCAGAATGAAGAGAGTAAAAAGGGGGGGGGGAGAGAGAGAAAAAGAGAGAGAGAGAGAGAGATCAGTGCCTTGAGTGTACTTGATTAATTACCTGAATGATTATTTTGAAAACTCCACATAGTTGTTAAAGTCTCCATAGGGTACGTCATGATCAGATAAGGAACGTAAGGCAGTACAGTGCAGAGGATCTGCTCAGTATGCTTTTTTAGTAGCATTTAATTAGTGCTGTAACCATTCTGTTGCAATTCCCAAGACTATTTTATTATTTACAACCATTTCCACCATAGAACTTTTATGCACCTTTTACAATCTCTTTCAAGAAAGAAAACAACGACATTCCCTTTTTGGGTAATCTCAGTTCTGCAATCATTTCTGTTGTCAGCGTCTAAAAAAATATGTGGTCTTTCTTTGGTGCCTATTATCATATTATATTCCACTTCAGTAAGGGTTGGATTGGGTCATATAGCTATAGCTGAGAGGTATAATGCCCCAGGAGGATTTACAGGAGGCACTGTGCCTTATGGAGCTCCAAGGACTAGCACCTTCCAACAGAATACAGTATCTGCTCCCTTTGTGCCCAAACACCTGGGAAGGCAGGCCCCACTCCACCACCCACTTTGGAGAAGCTAGTGCTAACAGTAGCTCTAATGCAACAGCACAAAGATTGCCTTGGTTCTCAGCTCTGCACATATGGGGCAGGCCATAATTTTAACATAATCCTGTGTTCCTATGAAACTGAAGAACACAGCAGTTGCCAAGTCAAAGTAGATCACTGGTCCATCTACACCTGTAACATGTCTCTGACCGTGGTTTTTACTTGATGCTTCAGACAAAAAGCAACAAACAGAAACTCACTGAAGCTAAATAATGGGGAAAGGGAATTCTTTCTAACCCCCCACATTACTTATGCCCTGAAACATAAGGATTAGTATCCTGTGAAGTCCTTTATAAAACCCATAACGTGCTTGTTAGAGATTGGTTAAACACTACTTTTGCTCAGAGTAGATTTTTTGCCAGTGAGAGACCTGTTTAGTTTGAGTTTTCTGGTTTAAAGAAGGCAATAGCAATAAAACTGTTTCTTCCACATAATTTTCCCCATCCGAGTATGTGTGGATTTCACTCTTTAGATGGTTTGCAGCATTAGCTACAACCTCTCTCCTTGGTGACATGCGGGTGCTACTGTCAGAATAAAGAGACCAAGCAATTAGACAACATGCCAGCTGAGGTTTTGCAACCAGCCTCAACATGTCAGATAGTTTAAAAAGAAAGTGTTTGCAGAAGTTTTCTCGTCATTACTTATCAGCTGTAACAGTCTTTGACCATCTTGTGATCCACATCCATTTACCCATGACAGGCTGATAGCTTTTCTGCCTCACATGCTGTCAGTTTCCTAAAAAGCCACTTTGATTATTCTGCTCCTATTTTTGCAAGGATTACAGTTGGGTTTGGTTTTAATTAAACTGAGTGTGAAGACCCGGCCTCAAATCCTCCTAAACATGAGGGTCTAGATTCTGATCTCGGGCGCACTTGGCAGGTGTTGCCAGTTGCTGTGCACCTTCAGCTTCAAAATGCATATCACTGGAAGATGATGGTGCCCAGCACCTTGCAGCACTGGGCATTATAGCTAGGGTAATTCCACTGAAGACAGAGTTGCTATGGATCAAATCTGTTCCTCCTCATCCTTTTTATACTTTTGTTTTATAGATGGATCCAGTTCAGAATTCCAGAAGCCTGATTCTAATCTCATTTACACCATTTCCAACTCGACTGACAGAAGCTCATTTATGCCTACTTTAAAGCGTTGTCAGTGTAAACAGAATCATGCTCCAGATTTGCATACTACTAGACTGTGGAGTGTTTGAAAGGCTGCATCTCAGGCTCATCTCTAGAGGGAGATCATTGTCGGCATTACTTGTTAACTGGAAACACGTATCGTAAGTTTTCTTCTATTGGGTGTTGTAGCTTGGGGCTCAACTGACATTTTAGGCATGAAGGGCCCAGTTTTACACTGCTCTGAACATAGTAGAATTTTTCACACTGGTGATGAGAGCTATACACAATGGGTGGAAAATGCTACCAAACCTGAATGGAAACATTTCATGTCCATTTTGCACAGTCTAAGGGATAAGGCAGTGGAGTATCAGTCTTGACCCACTGATTGCATACATGGTTTTTCTTTTGTCATTTCCCCCTTTATTATACAAAATGTCATGCTTGGTAAATATTTAAAAGGAGAATTTGACTTAGTGTACCATCCCCAATTCCCTCCTATGGTTTGTTATACTCACTTGTTGCATCTTGACTAAAAGTAGATTGCAAGCTCTTCAGAACAGAGACAATGTAATTTCATAGATTTGTATACTACCTAGCCAAGTCCAGTGCTCAGATCCCAATAGGTGCCTTTGGTTGCAATCACAACACCAGAGAGGAATGCCATAATAATGCTATCACTATATTAATTACATTTATTAAAATTGAGGACTCTCTCTGGTAACTTTAATGAGCATCAAAACCTTCCTTTAGAATTGCCAGTGGCCACTTCATTTCTATGCACTTTAACATTTCTCTCTGGTAAGTTAGAGACAGTAGTATATAACCTGCATTCCACTGGGGATAACTCAATACATGATGACACCAGAGGATGTCCTCAGAAACTCTTAGGACCAGATTTTGATCTCACTTACATGCTTCAATGTAGGTACCTCAGATTTATTATTGCTGTTACATCAGGAAGAATTCAGCCCATGAAGGCAAACATCTGAAGAAAAGGAATTCACAAGAAAGGGAACATAGTAATAGTGACAGGCCTTTATTGTCAAGGTCACTGTGGAAAGGTAATCTCATCAGGCCTGTACCTTAATTTCTTCACAAGAGGCGATTCCCCACAGGCTGGTTGGAGATGTGAAAAGGTTTAGCGCTCCAGCTAAACCACAGAAAGTTCCTCCTTTCAGGGCAAACAAAGGTCGAAACAACACTATTCTTTGCTCTCCTAAGGCCAACCCCCAAACAAAGACACCACCTCAGTTCTTACCTTAGCCAATGTCAAAGAGAAGGGCTACTACTCCTTCTGGTGACTTTCCAGTCTCCAGCTATTGTAACCGTGTAGGAAACTCTCAAAGAAAATAGAAAGGAATATACTCCTCAAGCTGTTTCTTTCTTGCAGCCCTCCACAGGGTTGAAAGGATTCTGAAGCAAGAGAGATCAGGAGGGTCAGCCCCCTGGAGAGACCTAGAGGTCTCTTCCCAATGTACTACCAACTCCAAACTTTCAAAAGTCAGGAGAGTTTTTTACTATAATAAATGGGAGGGTGGGTAGAGTATTTATTTACCTGCTGATTTCTGAGCCTGTATGTCATGATGCACTTGAGTCACATTTTCAAGCTTTTCTCTGAAACCACAAGAATAGAAATTTTCTTTTCTTTTCTTTTTTTTAAGTGAAAGCTGAAATTCTCACATAATCACTTAACTCCAGGAGCTGAGGTTTTAAGGAAAACACCACATAACACAATGCTTACTGTAAATCCCATTACATACCTTCTTTCCCCCTCTGACTGAACTCTGTATACAGTGTGAGTGAAGAGGAGCCGCTCTCTCTTCTCCAGCTGTTTCTACCATCTTCTGAGTATTTTTTGCAAACTGTGCAAGCAGCAGTGGCCCTTCCAGGTGAAGGATGTTAACTCTTAAACTGCCAACCCAGAGACAGGGGCTCCACAACCCACCACAGCAACACAGTGGATTTTAAGTGTACATATCAAGCTTGCAAGGTGAAAATAGATTGGCAGGGAATAGGGTAAAAGAAATTCAGCAAGATATGGTGCAAGAAAATATCAGCAAATGATAATTGTTAAAGAACAATTACTGGGCCAGATCCTGGCCTCCAATAATGCTGGGAGGCATTGCTGGAGTGATGCAAACCAACCTCCAAGCTGCCCTCCCTGGTCAGGGGGGAATTCTATGGGCAAGGCAAAGAGAAATAAATCTCCACCTGATAGAGTTGGCTGTATATCGTTCCTGCAAACAGGAGGGGACACAGCCACTACATGCTCATTCCCCTGGTACGTGGCTGGCATAATAGGCAGCCTCACTACCCCCTGAGACTGTTGCAACTTATGCTGTCAGCTGAACCAGTCCCAACAATCCCAGGAACCGAGGGGAAAGTTTAAAGGTAATTTAAAGTCACTTTTGTCCCTCCCATCCCAGCTACACTGAATAGAGACCGCTGGTACAGCTGAGGATTTGGCTATTATTTCTTTCAGTCCCAGCTTTACTAGTTAATACTAATCTATTGTAGCTTCAATTCTAGGCTAAAAGTCATGTCATAATATTCCAACCACCATCATAAATATATGTATGAACATATAATTAATGTGTCCATTTGTATATTAAGCCATTATCATGCAATGAGTGTATTATACTACTTTTGAAAGAATGTTTTAGAATATTATGGAAGCAGCTGATCACAACTCCATTGGTAAGATTGTTTGATTTTGCACCTAAAGCAAGGATTCAGTTTCTTTGTTTTATATGAAAAATACAGAGTATCCTCCCAAAACTTACAGCTGAGCACAGAATGATTCTGGGAGAATGTACATGGCCTATAGTGACACCAAGAAGGGAAAAAATAAGGGGAAAAAACCCTTTGTCTTTAGAAATCAGTTTAATCAAAACTGGGACCACAAGACCTAAAAAATCTTTGTCAAAATCATATTTTGATTGCATGACATCATTACATGGTAGAATTAAGGTTTTCTGGGTGCCTTAAGCATGCATTTCCATGCCTTAGCAAAGTGGGATGTCTTTTAAATTTAACCTTTACTCTGAATTTCTTGGGTTCATAATACTTGGATTTCAGATAATAACATAATTCTTGTAACTGATACGTTAATTACTAAAGAGTCCTGTGGCACCTTATAGACTAACAGATGTATTGGAGCATAAGCTTTCGTGGGTGAATACCCACTTCGTCATGCTCCAATACATCTGTTAGTCTATAAGGTGCCACAGGACTCTTTGTTACTTTAATTACTGATATACAGTATCAGCCTTAAGTGTGGTTTTACAGTTTTTTTGTCTTGGAACGTACGGAGAGAGAGAGTAACTAACTAGTACGTGTTTCCTAGGCTTAAAATCCACAGCAAGCCATGGGGCTTTATTTTTATCCAAAACAGCATTTTTTTTTATCAATGGCTATTTTTTAAAGAATTCCCCTACCCATGCACACTCATTCCCAGCCTTTTCACCTTGGCAGTCAATTTAGTGTATTGGGAATTTCAAAAACATGTTGTATATGAGTTAAAATATGTAGCTATGCAAAAATGAGGAGGTGAAGAATATTGTGCAGGAACAATTCAGCTGGCTAGGCAGAGTAAACATGGAGCATTAAGTCCCGCGGAAGAGCTCTGTTGATAGCCATGATGAATCTGAACACATTTTCTTTAATGATGAATTTCCAATGGAAAATAGGGAAAAGAAAAGTTGACTAGAGAGAACAAATATGGAGAAAGATCAGAGCAGTTACAAATGAAATAGGATGGCCACTACAGAGACCACATTAAAAATAGCTTCCAGGAGTTGTCTGAGGAATAATATTTGCCCTTGTGGATTAATACTAATCTTAGTGCACAACAGCTCTCATCACCAATATCCGCTGCCTCTGTTGATGCTGCTTTGCTGTATTTATGTGGTTAAAGCCTAAGGAAAATGCCACGCAGGAATCCCAACAGCAGATGTTGCTTAAAAGCATTTTAATGGGGATGAAGCTGAAAAAAAATGTTAGCTTTTATTGTTTTTTTCTTTTGGGAAATTAGCAACAAATCACTTTGAAAAATAATCATTTATTCCCTTCATGACTTGTGCACAGATGGCTGATTTTTCAGTATTCATTGCCTGCTAAAAAGAATGCAAAATACACACTAGTGTGTCTCTCAGAAAAAGCAAACTACATTCCTCATGAGGACGGGTCAAAAGAGGCATCTTCTGCTCCATTATCTTCCTTGAGAAGTAGGAGGCCTGTGGCAGGGTAGTTTCATAATACTCATGACTTCAGTGGGAGTTATGTGGGTGTTCAGCACTTCTGAAAATCAGCTCAGTTATTTACCGGTAGGTATCTTAATATGGAATTAGATGCCTAATTTTAGGCACCCAACTGGAAGGATTTGGCCCCGTGACATAACTGCACCCAGCCACCCAAGAAACTTCCAAGTTTTAAGTACAAATGTCTAAACTCAAGTGGTGAAATCCTGGTGCCATTGGCATCGATAGCAAAGACTTCAATGTATTTCCCTCAAAGTGTGCTTACATATTGTATTGCCTACTTAGCACTATATTAGTTACCCAGAGAGACAGTTATTTAGTAATTCATTAAACAAATACGTTTTATAACCAAACTATGCTTAATCTAATCCAAATCCTTTAAAGCTTTTTGCCTTACTGGAGTCCTATTGGCTTTATCTGCAGCTAGACATGGTATTCATTCTTACATTGCATGGGTACCATCAATTTATTTTTGGCGTCATATGACCACATGTGTACACTTAGACTACCACATTGTTTTTCAGACTGTGTCACTCTGTCCCAAAGAGTATATTATATATTCGTATAGCACAGTGGGACCTGACCTGGTTGGCCTGTAGGCACAACTGCAATATAAATCATAGAAATGTAAAAGTAGAGAGGACCCCCAGAGGTCTGTCATGCTGTCTGGAGTAGCTCATGACTGTGAATGCCTACCTGAGGGCAGACTGTCAAAAACAGGGCAGACACCCCAAACTGGTGGTGTTTTTTATAATTAGATTTCACCAAGCCAGTAACAAACATGAACTCCTGGATCTTTATACCCATCTTACCATGGAGTCACATGGTCCTCTTAGACTCTCCAGTCTATCTTGCCACCCAGACAAACTGGACTTAGGCCTGGTCTACACTAGGAGGTTATGTCGAATTTAGCAGCATTAATTCGAATTAACCCTGCACCCATCCACACAACAAAGCTATTTATTTTGACATAGAGGTCTTTTTAAATCGATTTCTGTACTCCTCCCCGACGAGGGAAGTAGCGCTAAATTCGACATGGCCATGTCGAATTAGGGTTAGTGTGGATGGAATTCGACGCTAATAGCTCCGGGAGCTATCCCACAGTGCACCACTCTGTTGATGCTCTGGACAGCAGTCCGAGCTCGGATGCTCTGACCAGCCACACAGGAAAAGCCCAGCGAAAATTTGAATTCCTTTTCCTGTCTGGCCAGTTTGAATCTCATTTCCTCTTTGGACATCGTGGCGAGCTCAGCAGCACTGGCAACAATGCAGAGTTCTCCAGCAGAGGTGACCGTGCAATCTCAGAATAGAAAGAGGGCCCCAGCATGGACTGATTGGGAAGTCTTGGATCTGATCGCTGTGTGGGGCAATGAGTCCGTGCTTTCAGAGCTGCGATCGAAAAGACGGAATGCGAAGATCTACAAGAGGATCTCCAAAGCCATGACAGAGAGAGCATACAGCCGGGATGCATCGCAGTGCCGCGTGAAAATCAAGGAGCTGAGACAAGTGTACCAGAAGACCAAAGAGTCAAACGGACGCTCCGGATCCCAGCCCCAAACATGCCGTTTCTACGAGGCACTGCATTCCATTCTAGGTGCGGCTGCCACCACTACCCCACCACTGTCCGTGGACTCTGACGATGGGGTATTGTCGACGGCCGCTTCCTCAGAGCTGTTCACGGACGGGGAAGATGAGGAAGGAGATGAGGAGGACGAGGCAGTCGACAGCGCTTTCAACGCTGATTTCCCCGACAGTCAGGATCTCTTCATCACCCTCACGAAGATCACCTACCAACACTCCCAAAGCGGTAACCCGGACCGTGAATCAGGGGAAGGATCAGTAGGTAAGTGTTTTAAACATTTATTTTGAATAGAATAGGCATGGTATGTTAGCAATGGGTTTTTAATGATTAGTTTGCCCTAGGCACTTAACTTTTTAGTCCTTGCCAGTGCAGCTACTGGAACAGTCTGTTAACATGTCTGGGGATAGAGTAGAAATCCTCCTGGGACATCTCCACGAAGCTCTCCTGGAGGTAATGTGAAAGCCTTTGCATCAGGTTCCTGGGGAGAGCGGCCTTATTGCCTCCTCCATGGTAGGAAACTTTTCCGCGCCAGGCTAGCAGCAGGTACTCTGGTATCATTGCCTGGCAAAGCATGGCGGCATATGGCCCTGGTGTTTGCTGGCATTCACGCAGCATGCGGTCTTTCTCTGTCTCCGTAATCCTCATCAGAGTGATATCACTCATGGTGACCTGCTTTGAATTAGGGGAATTTTAGTATGGGGACTGATTGCCTGTTCCTTTAAATAACTGTAACCGGTGGTTTACAGCCACGTGGTTGGGGTGGGGAGGCGAACCGTTCATGCTGAGTGGTTCGCTGGCAGCGTGCAGGGATCTTTCCCGGGGACAGCCACGCGGTGGGGGCGGGGAGGCGAACCGTTTCTGCTGAGCGGTTCACCGGCAGCATGCAGGGATCTTTCTCGGGGACAGCCGCGACGGGGGTGGGACAGGGGCAGAGTTCATGCTGGCCGGATTGCCGGCAGCAGGAACTGGTCAGCGCTAGGAGCATTGCTTGGAACGTGAAAGGAGGGCACTGCTGTAAATTAAGCTTTAAGCAGCCAAAAGTCTATGGCTTACCATGGCCGCCTGCTAGCAGAATTTCGTTGTCCGGCCCTGCTTGTGTAATCTATACAGCAAGACCCCAGGCACTCAATGTGAAGACAGAAAATTCGACCTTGTACTGAGTGCACATGTGATAGGTACTGTGCATGGTCTTGTTCACAGAGAAAGACTATATTCATTGTTTGCAAAAATGTATCTTTTTGAGGAATTCACTCCCTTTTTCCCATCCCACAGCTGCGAGTGTCTCCCGAGCTACCCCGGTATCCCCCCTCCCAGAAGCTGGCGTAGATCAGACAGCGAAAGAAAAGGACACGGTATGAGATGTTCTCAGAACTTATGGTCTGTTCCCGAGCCGAGGCGGCACAGCAGACCCAGTGGAGGGAGAACATGTCGCAATACCAGCAATCACACAGCGAATGGGAGGACAGGTGGTGGCAGGAAGACCAGCAGGCGACTCAAATGCTGCTTGGACTAATGAGGGAGCAAATGGACACGCTCCGGCGCCTTGTAGATGTTCTGCAGGACTGGAGGCAGGAGGACAGAGCCCTGCTGCATTCTATCTCTAACCGCCCTCCCCTGCCACAAAGTCCCATCCCCCCTCACCCAAAGTCCCAAGAAGGAAGGGCGGCAGAGGCCGTCAAAACAGTCTCTCCACCCCTGCAGACTGCTCAAATTGCAGAAGGCTCTCATTTCCAAAGATCTGATACATCCTTTCCTTCCCTCCAAATGCAGCTCACCCAAGCCCCCGTCCCAGTTTCATCCCCTAACTGTGTAGTTCTTAATAAAAAATATGTTTCTGTTAATTACTGTTTCCGTCATGTTCTTTTAGAGGACAGTGTGTTTGAAGGGGGTAAGGGAGTTGGTAATTGGAGAGGACAGTCACCTTTACCAGGGTACAGACACGGGGGCAGGTTCAGCAGAAGGTCACACACACATTGCAGTCACTAGGTACACTGGTCAGTCTGGGAGGTGGTTTTCATGTTCTGTGTGGGGGGGGCTATGTGAGTTTGTGATGGGGGAGGGCGGTTACAGATCTTATGCAGCGGTCCTTAGCCTAGATGACAGAGCCACGCAGCAGGGGATCTGTAACCGCCCTCCCCCGCCACAAAGTTACATAGCCCCCACACACAGAGTCCCAAAAAGGAGGGGTGGCAGGCTCCGTTGAAACAACCAGTCCACCACTGCGGACCGCTCTAGGAGCAGGAGCCTGTCATTCCTCGAGTTTAGAAGTGTCCTTTCCATCACTACACCCGCTCCCCACCACAGTCTGCGTCCCAGTTTCAATCTTTTACGACGAAATCCTTAATAAAGAAAAAGGTGTTAATGAACAAAGTTTCATTTATTTTATTTTTAAAGGTGTGTTGGAAGGGGGTGAAGAGGGTTGGTAACTGGAGAGGATAGTCAACATTAACTGGGTAAAGAAACGGGGGCAGGTTCAGCATCTGTTTAAAAAAACGTAATAGTCACAGGTTACCCTGGTCACTCTGGAACCTAGCTTTCAAAGCTTCCCGGATGCACAGCGCGTCCCGCTGAGCTCTTCTAATCCTCAACCTCCCAGCCCGCCATAAACGTCTCCCCCTTGCTCTCACAGAGATTGTGGAGCACACAGCAAGCTGCAATAACAATGGGGATATTGGTTTCGCTGAGATCAGAGTGAGTCAGTAAGCTTCTCCATCTCCCCTTCAAACGTCCAAAAGCACACTCCACCACCATTCTGCACTTGCTCAGCCGGTAGTTGAAGAGTTCTTTTTCACTGTCCAGGGTGCCTGTATAGGGCTCCATGAGCCAGGGCATTAGCGGGTAGGCATCTCCACATCCCCAACAGTTATTTTGTGGTCCGGGAAGTAAATACCTTCCTGCAGCCGTCTAAACAGACCAGAGTTCCTGAAAACGTGAGCGTCATGAACCTTGCCCGGCCATCCAACGTTGATGTTGGTAAAATGTCCCCTATGGTCCACCAGTGCTTGCAGCACCATTGAAAAGTAGCCCTTTCGGTTAATGTACTGGCTGGCCTGGTGGTCCGGTCCTAGGATAGGGATGTGAGTTCCATCTATAGCTCCACCGCAGTTTGGGAATCCCATCGCAGCGAAGCCATCTATGATCACCTGCACGTTTCCCAGGGTCACTACCTTTGAGAGCAGTAGCTCAATGATTGCGTTGGCTACTTGCATCACAGCAACCCCCACGGTAGATTTGCCCACTCCAAATTGATTCGCTACTGACCGATAGCTGTCTGGCGTTGCAAGCTTCCAGAGGGCTATGGCCACTCGCTTCTGGACAGTCAGGGCTGTTCGCATCCGGGTGTCCTTGCGCTTCAGGGCAGGGGACAGCACCTCACAAAGTTCCAGGAAAGTTCCCCTATGCATCCGAAAGTTTCACAGCCACTGTGATTCATCCCAGACCTGCAGCACTATGCGGTCCCACCAGTCCGTGCTTGTTTCCCGGGCCCAGAATCACCGTTTCAGAGCATCAACATGACCCATTGCCACCATGATGTCCACGGCGCGGGGTCCCGTGCTTTGTGAGAGGTCTGTGCCCCTCTCAGACTTAATGTCCTCACTGTGCTGCCGTACCCTCCTCACCCGATTTCTCAGCATCTGCCTCTGAAAAAGGTGGATGATAAGGCGCGAGGTGTTGACAATGGCCATAACTGCAGCGATGATCGCAGGGGGCTCCATGCTCGCGGTGCTGTGGCGTCCGCGCTGTCACTCACCAGAAAAGTGCGTGAACTGATTGCCCGCCAGCGCTTTCACGGAGGGAGGGAGGGAGGGAGGGAGGGAGGGCGGGGGAGGGTTGAATGACAACAGTTACCCAAAACCACCCTCGACACATATTTTGCCCCAGCAGGCATTGGGGGCTCGACCCAGAATTTCAATGGGCAGCGGGGACTGCGGGAACTGTGGGATAGCTACCCACAGTGCACCGCTTCCAATGTCGACGCTTGCCCCATTAGTGTGGACTCACAAAGTCGAATTACTGTCCTTAGTGTGGATACACACGTTCGACTTTGTAATATCGGTTCCACAAATTCGCTTTAAGTAAAATTGAACTACTCTCGTAGTGTAGACATACCCTTAGTGATAAATAGTCACTGACACCAAAAAAATCACACCATGTTCAGGTTGCTTCCACTCCCAAGAGACCAGTCACTTACCCCAATGGAAGCCTAGATCTTACACCAAAGGTAACACCCATAGCCAATCCATAAACTATCTAAAGGTTTATTAACTAGGGGGGAAAATGTGTTATTTATAGGTTAACACAAGCTAATATATGCACACAAATGAGTTTTCTAAATCCTAGGAATGACAGAGTTGTAGTGATCTGTCAATACAAAGTGTCTTTCCTGGTGGACCCAGGGATAACTTCTGGGGATTTCTGCCTCAGTTTAGAGTCTCTGGCCCTGTCAGAGTTCAAAAAGCAAAGAAAGAGAGATGGAAAATTTTCCTGTGACTTTGTTTTATTTCCATCATTCAGCTTCCAAGTACACAGGGGAAGTTTCTTTGCATGTAGCTTTTCCAATGTGTAACAGGGCCATTAACCAAACCTTTGTACTGCAATATTCCTTGATGGCCCCTCTGATTTTGATAGTCCTTCTGGATATGCGAGGGAAAGGGGACAATTCCCATGCCTGGGCTCACAAATTCAGCACAAACATTTTCAAAGTTATAAAGCAAAACGTATATATTTTCTTATAGCATGGAATACAGACATTACAAGTGAGATTAATGCATGCAGCAACTTACATGTGTTTCATAGAGTCTAAACACTAAATACTTTCTCATAAGACTAATAACTACTTTGAGCAAAACTAACCAGGTGAACTGGTCTGGTCTCCAGTTATGAGGTTGTCAGTTCTTAATTAATGCCTTCAGCCTGAGCAAGAACTGGCACCTGGTTTGCCAGAGTCGCAAGGTTATCTAGTCCATTTCCCCTGTGTTCATAAAGGATTAAGTAAACCTCCTAGACCATACCTGACAGGTGTTTGTCTAACCTGTTCTTCAAAAGCTCCGACAGGCACTTAACCTCCCAAGTACTTAACTATCCTTATAGTTAGAAAGATTTTCCTAGTATCTAACTTAAATCTTCCTTGCTGCAGATTAAGCTGATTACTTTTTGTTTTACCATCAGTGAACATGGAGAACAACTGATCATTGTCCTCTTAATAACAGCCCTTAACAAATTTGAAGACTGTTACCAGGTCCCCTTTTTCTCAAGACTAAACATACCCAGTTTTTTTTAACCTTTCTTCATAGGTCAGGTTTTCTAAAACTTTCATTGTTTTGGTTGCTCTCCTTTGAGCTCTCTAATTTGGTCACATCTTTCTTAAAGTGGGGTACCCAATACTGGGCACAATACTCCATCTGAGGCCTCACCAGTGCCACATAGAGCAGGACAGTTACCTCCAATGTTTTACATACTCCTGTTAATATCCCTCATAATGATATTAGCCCTTTTTACAGCTGAATTATGTGGTTGGCTCATATTCAAATAACTCGCAGATCCTTTTCTGCAATATTACTGTCTAGCCAGTCGTTCTCCATTTTGTAGTTGGGCATTTGATTTTTCCTTCCTAAGTGTAGGACTTGTCTTTATTGAATTTCATCTTGACTTCAGACCAATTCTCTTTGTCAAGGTCATTTTGAATTCTAATTCTGTCCTCCGAAATCCTTGCAACTTGGTGCCATCTCAATTTGGTATAGTCAACAAATTTCATAAGCATATTCTCCACTCCGTTATTCAACTCATTAATGAAAATGTTGAATAGTACCGGAGCCAGGACAGACCTCTGCAGGACTCCACTAAATCTCCCCCTTCCACCACCACCAGTTTGAGAGCAAAACATTATAGTAATTTAAGCAAAACCATCAGTTCCCTATTTGATTGTGAGAATGTCATGTGCAACCGTGTCAAAAGAAAATTAGATTGATTTGGCATAATTAGTTCTTGACAAATCCATGTTGGCTATTACTTATAACCCTATTATCCTCCAGGTTTGAACAAATTGATTAACAGTTTGATCCAGTATCTTTCCAGATATTGAAGTTAGGCTGATTGGTCTATAATTCCCCCAGGTCCTCCTTTCCTAAAAGACAGGTAACTATGTTTGCCCTTCTCCAGTCCTCTGAGACCTCACCAGTCCTCCAAGTATCAGAGGGGTAGCCGTGTTAGTCCGAATCTGTAAAAAGCAACAGAGGGTCCTGTGGCACCTTTGAGACTAACAGAAGTATTGGGAGCATAAGCTTTCGTGGGTAAGAACCTCACTTCTTCAGATGCAGACTTGCAGACTTGCATCTGAAGAAGTGAGGTTCTTACCCACGAAAGCTTATGCTCCCAATACTTCTGTTAGTCTCAAAGGTGCCACAGNCCCAAATCAGTTTAACCAGAGAGAGGCAATCAAGCATGTGGGAAAAGCAGGGAACACTTTAGCTATTCAGGTCTAGGTTAGTTTACAGTTGCAGCTGGTTTAGGGCCCAGTCTAGGGTTAGCTTGGGGTTGGAGTCAGTTCAGGGCCCTGGCCTGGTATTAGGCTTGGGGCCAATTCATTGATTTAGGCAAGTGTTAGTGCTGGAACCAATTAGTGCTTAGAACCATTAGCAATTATCTCTGAGAACCCTTGGAGGACTGTAAAAAGCAACAGAGGGTCCTGTGGCACCTTTGAGACTAACAGAAGTATTGGGAGCATAAGCTTTCGTGGGTAAGAACCTCACTTCTTCAGATGCAGACTTGCAGACTTGCATCTGAAGAAGTGAGGTTCTTACCCACGAAAGCTTATGCTCCCAATACTTCTGTTAGTCTCAAAGGTGCCACAGGACCCTCTGTTGCTTTTTACAGTCCTCCAAGGGTTCTCAGAGATAATTGCTAATGGTTCTAAGCACTAATTGGTTCCAGCACTAACACTTGCCTAAATCAATGAATTGGCCCCAAGCCTAATACCAGGCCAGGGCCCTGAACTGACTCCAACCCCAAGCTAACCCTAGACTGGGCCCTAAACCAGCTGCAACTGTAAACTAACCTAGACCTGAATAGCTAAAGTGTTCCCTGCTTTTCCCACATGCTTGATTGCCTCTCTCTGGTTAAACTGATTTGGGAGCAGATCAACATTTTAAGCACTTTCTTTTAAAGGTAACACAAAACTCTCCTGAGTTTAGGAACTATTAAGTTGTTGATGTTTAATAAACAAGAACCTTTTAAGATGGTTAAGTGAAAGACTTCCCAGGAGCCATTTCCTTTTTCAGAGCTGCTCAACATGTTGAGCCACACAACAATTTCCAGCAGCACCAAGCTCAGCGTCACGTCATTATTAAAATGATCTGCACTATAGTTTTTGAAAAAGGAGCTGAACATATCACATTTAAGGCCAGACAGTTTAGTGCAGGATCAAAAGTTCTCTACCTTTTGGGGGTGCTTACCTTGGTTTGAACACATCATAAGAAGGCCAGTGATCTGATAGTTTTTCTTTGTCCTTGATGAAGCTTTGTATAGAGGGCCTGATTCTCCTCTCATTTATGCCAGATGCATACCACTGTGCCTCCAGTGCCTCCTGATTTACATGAATGTAACAGGTCTCACTTCTCAGTGGGGCAGTGCCCCAGTGGCAAAACTGCCACTGCCCATAGGGTCAGTTCCTGCAGGTCTTTATATAAAATGTCCTTAGCAAGCTAGCATAGATGCTTCAGCAGTCAGATGAGAGAAGACCGAGAGTTTGTAGGAGGCACGGTTTGCTCCTGTCTCTGAACTATTCCATTAAGGCTGAAAAGTGGGTGGTGGGAGGAGAGGGGACTTGTGCTTTACAAAAACTTTTTCAGATAACCAGTATTTTGAGGTGATCAAGTAACCCAGTAAGAGAGGCGCCTGTACTACATAGAACAAATTATCTTTGCTCTCCTCTGACAGGCAGGCTTTGATTCTGAATTACCCCACTGAGGGAGTTTGTGGGCAATGAAAGTATCTTTTCTGGATCAGCCCTGCTTTGAATTCAAAGGCCGAAGTTGCTGGAAGCAGCAGGTAACAGAAATAATGATTACACGGGGCCAGAGAGTGTAAAAAGAAAAGTTTAAAAAGTCTGTCCCTAAGGATAGGCACATACTGCAGCTGGGAATGAGCCTCTGAGCCTGGGTAGACAGACTCATGCTAGCAGGGCTCGAGCTAGCGTGCTAGAAATAGCAGTGGGGATGTTGCAACTCAGGTGGTAGCTCAGGCTCTCACATCCACCTGACCCCACCGGGTCTGAGCTCAAGTGGCTAACCTGAGTCTCCCCCGGAGCCACAGTGCCCACACGGCTATTTTCGAACTCTGCTAGCATGAATCTGTCTACCCAAGTTGGGAGACTCTCTCCCAGTTGTAGTGCAGCCATCCCCAGAGCGCTCACTGTCCTGGACCGTCAGGAGGAAATGCTGTTTAATTCAGAAGAATTTCCAGATAAATACCCAATGATCCCTAGAGCTTTTAACACGCGGTTCTGCTCTTTAGCGTTACCTGAGCATGTCCGATGTAGCCTTATTTTTAACATTTCTATTCTATATCAGTTCTTATACCATGCCCCTCACTGTAGTAACATGAACACTGGCAACAAGCTGAGCATTATGAAGCATTATTCCTACTTTTTCAGATGGAGCTAGTGTGCTAAAAACAGACATATAACCGCAGCAGCGTGAGGGGTTAGCTGCCCTGAGTAGGTGCCTATGGTCTCAGATGGAGACTTACTTGGGGAAGCTAGACCCTCCCATTGCTCACACCAGCATGGCTATGCTCTATTTTCAGTGCACTAACTCGATGAGAGCTAGCACAGGAACCTCTCCTTGAGCTGGGCATTACACCCACCAGCTTGAAGTGTAAGGATGCCCTTAATCAGACACAAACAATCCAGTTCAGACCCGATCCATGGAATGACGGGCAATCTTGAAGCAATGCCAATATCGTCTGGAGGCCACCATATGGCAGATCCCCTCGGTGCGCCCCTTGTGGTGGGGCGCAGCCGTGTCAATGCTCTGTAATAGGAAGGGTTTGGAATCCCACGGCTTGGGCCAGACTGTTACAGTTAACCTGACATGGGCACATTTGGCAGAACAGGCACAGCACAACAGAATACTGTCTCTCTCAGTGGCAAATTCAAAAACATTTCTTCATAAGTGCCGCAGTCCACCGACCCCCAGAATCAAAGCAGTTGCTCCCAACTCTCCAAGGTTGCAATGCAGCAGCTCTTCAATCCTATTCAAAGCACACCATTCCCAGGTCGCCCATAGGAGAGTCGTTAACCACTCCATCCCAGTTCCTTTAGCTTCTATTCCAGGGCCCCACTCTCCAGGTCCTCTACCTGAGGGTTCCAAAACCTGCTTCTCTCCCATGAGTCGTCTCCTGTAGCCCCAGGTTAGGTCTCCCACAAGAGGGTTCCTTGTAATATTTCCCTTCCTTGGGCCTCCTCACCTGTTAGTTCTACCCCTGCTCAAGGGAACCTCCCTCCAGGATCAGTCTCTTGTTACTGGACTCCTCCCACAGCGCTCCACTTGGCTCTTCTACCAGATGGCTCCTTGCAGTGTTCTCTCTGCCTCCTTGCTCAGGAGTCTCACCACTGGGGACCTCCCTTCACAGTCAACCCCTAGATTCTAGGCCCAGCTTATACTGACCAAGCTGGTTCTTCCCCTCATTTCTATGGGCTTTTGCACAAGATTTCCTGCAACTTGGCAGGGTTCTCCAGCTCTAGCCAGTCCTCCCAACAGATTTCCTCCAAGCTCCACACTAGCAGCTCCTAGTTCTTGCTCTCCTTCAGGTGTTCTGCAGCTTCCACTCAGGCAACCCTCTGCTGCTCCTTCTGTCTCTCCTTTGTTCTCAGTCAGTTCTCACTTCCTGGCCTTCCTGATTCCATCAGTCTGGTTTTAGGCAGCAGCCACCTCCCCATACATTCTCTCCTTTATAGGGCTCGAGTGCCTTCTCGGGAACCAGCTGATGAGTCACAGGTGTACTGGACCCTCCTCTCTTTTAAAGGGACAGTCAGTCTGTTCCAGGACTGATGGAAGAAGTGTGTTTTAAGAGGAGATTTGAATGCGGAGAGGGAAATCATTTGATGCATGGAGTGAGAATTGCAAACTTATGGGCATCATGGGGGAAGAGGCATAAAGATGAGAACGGGAGCAAAATGCACAGGGACAATTGGGAAGAGTCATAGAGGGTGCATAGGAAAGAGTGGAGTAGGTGGGAAATGAGAGAAAAGATAAAATCAGGGCTGGAGTTGTGCATAGCCTTGAAGGATGAAAAACTTGAACTTCATGGAGAAAGTAAGATGAAACCACTGAAAGGATTCAAAGATAGGAGTGATATAGAGCAATGGGGTGGGAAGATGATTTTATCAGCAGCAGGTTAAATAGGGGCAAGTTGGGATGTGGAGAGAACAGAGATGAGAAGTTTAAATAGGGTGACCAGATGTCCCAATTTTATAGAGACAGTCCCAATATTTGAGGCTGTGTCTTATATAGGCGCCTATGAACTCCCACAATCTGTTCCAATTTTTCACACTTGCTGTCTGGTCACCCTAAGTTTAAAGTAGTTGACCCACTTGATGACAAGGAATGGAGATAAGGGTTTACGAAGGGAAAAGGTTTTAGAATATTTTCAGATGAAGATTTTTCACCAAATCTTGTTGGTCTGCTTTATGGGGAGGACTGAGTTCAATAGGACACCCAGGTTGTGAGCACAGGGGAGAAAGGAAAGTGGAGCTGTCTAAGAAGGAAAAGGAAGTGCGAAGGTTAGGAAGGAAGATGTAATCCATCCCATTTTCACCATGAGATGGCAGCAGGACATTCAGAAGACGATGTCAGAGATGAGAGTCTGCAGGGAGGGGAAGAAACTGAGACATTCAGATGAAAAGGCAGAATTGGGCATTATCATCCATCAGATGGATTGTGAAACCCCTGGGAATGGATGAGTTCACCAGGAGAGACTGTAATGGATGAAGAGAAGAATATGCTGGTGCCAATAAAGTAACTGTCACTTAAGTTACTAATTAATAACCCTTGGATGGGCTGAAACATTTTTAATCAAACTAACATAACAAAAACAGAAACGTGAGCAAGCACCAACAGTGGGTAATTCCATGTATACATCTGCCCACCCATTCCAGAGAAGTAGGGAACATACTCAGGTCGCTTTGCACAATGGTATGGCTGCATGAGCCAGTTTCTCACAGATTAATGTGCAGTGTCACTCTGTCAGCATCATTTCTGTCACTACCATCACTTTCTGCAGCAGTGCAGCTTCCTTTCAAATGTTGCAATGCTTTGCTGTTGGAGGGGAGAGGATACACTGTTTGAAGTAGTCTGACTCCTGCTTAAGCCCCAAGAGTAGACACAGACTATGCCAAGACACCCCAGTGGTGGCTGTTGCTCTTTAATATGAAATTTTAGAATTCGCACGGACCTTTTAGAAAACTGCATACTGAGTCCTATACAAATCAGAATATTCCTGGTACCAACGCTTAGGACCAGAGCTTCGCTCTCTGTTATATACATTGACACATTTTTAAGTGGCGCTTTCATAGTGAAGAGAATGGGGACAGTGGATCTACTGTTTCTTTGCTATTAAAACTAACTTTAGACTAACTTCCTCCTCACTTCCTACAAACACAAGCAACTACTTTGAGGCCCCAGCACCAAGGCCAGAGCATGCACCCCTGTTTCTCTCTCATGCTGGGGAGGTATACCTGCTGCAGACTCTAGTAAACTCACACCATGGCCTCACATTTTCAAAGACGACTAGTGATTTGGTGTACCTCAATTTTTGGTTACCCTCTGTGGTAACATAAAGGGCTTGATTGTCGGGAAGCGTTGATTGCCCACCCCCTGAAAATTAGGCCCCTTTATGGAGTCTCAAGTTGGCCACACAAAAATTGAGGCAGTCCAAATAACTGGTCACTTTTGAAAATGTAAGCCACATGTAACAAGGCAGGGCTTCTCCACAGCGGGCTAAGGACTCACTTTCATGGCCACCGTCTCTTTTATGTAGTTTTATTGACCAAACTTAGGTCAAATCAGTGAAAAAACAGTTCCTCAACTCCCCTGGGCTACTGCTCCTCAGGGTTTCCCCACCTTTAGTTCTCAGGTTCCTTCCACCTCCCCTCTCAGGAGATTGGCAGCTCTGCTGCTCCTGCTTCCCTGCCTCCCCTCCCAGGGGACTCAGGTAGTCCTTGCTCTCCAGGGCTCCCTATTCCCAGGGAGCAGGCAGTGAGAGCTCCATGTCTGCTCTTACTGCCCTTTTCCTGATTTCTGTTCCCCTTTCTCTCCAGGTGCCCTCTTTTAAAGCTCATTGGCGTCAGCTGTGCAGTCACAGGTGCACTGGCCATGCTCACTCTTAAAAGGCCAGTGTTACGCAGTGACACCATGTACCTCAGAGCACTAGAGAGTTGCTATTCCTGCTCTGCCCATCAAGGGATGTATTTTTGGCTTAACTCCTGCTACATTTTGATTAGAGAAAAAATTGTCTGGTGTGGACTTTGTTGGCATTCATTTTCTTACCTCCCCCAAGTTATCAAACAGGTTCATTTAGGGTTGTGCGAAAGGGAGTTCAAATACTTCCAGTAGAACTGGGCCTGGGCCCATGAAGGGCCCTGTGGGTTTGGGTTTATTTTTTGTAAAATGTCTCACGCATTTCTTCCATCATAATCCCCCAGCCGCCTTCATTTAGTTTCCCAAATGGACCAGTTGGGGCCCCTTGTAGAATCCTGAGTGGTTTGTTCAGGGCACCATTTAATGATTTGAAAGACTTCATTGATATCCACACCAAAACAGGGATGGGTATGAAGGAGGTTATTTTAGAGAAGCTGAAAAAAAAAACAATGGCTTAGATATGACTAATTGCAGAGGGCAAAACTATGACAGAGCTAATGGCAGCAGCACATAAAGGAGTTGAAAATTAAGATTCAGAGAATGGGCAGTGGAATTCATCAGAGAAGCTGCTGCCATGTTTGTTCCTCAAGTTTTTCTATTTTTTGGAATTGTTCAAAGATTGCATATCCTGTTCTCTGCTTCTACTAGCTGTTGGGAGGTTTTGAAAAAGCATATTAACATTACATTAAAGTGCCAAAGCAGGACAAGATTGTCAGCAAGGGCAGAGGCTATCCATACACTATGAAATCAGGAGATCTTGACACCTTAGATGAGCTAGAGATCTTATGCCATAATTTAAGTTGGAAGCTGATAGCTTGCAAGTGAACATTTCAAAGTTATTACTTGCTTTGGCTGAGATAGTATACCCTATCTCAGAGGTCGGCAACCTTTCAGAAGTGGTGTGCCAAGTCTTCATTTATTCACTCTAATTTAAGGTTTTGCGTGCCAGTAATACATTTAAATGTTTTTAGAAGGTCTCTTTCTATAAGTCTATAATATATAACTAAACTATTGTTGTATGCAAAGTAAATACGGTTTTTACAATTTTTAAGAAGCTTCATTTAAAATTAAATTAAAATGCAGAGCCCCCCCGGACCGGTGGGCAGGACCTGGGCAGTGTGAGTGCCACCGAAAATCAGCTCGTGTGCTGCCTTTGGCACACGTGCCATCGGTTGCCTACCCCTGCCCTATCTTATAAAAAAATTAATGACATCAGCAAAAAATTGCTGAATAAAGATCTTCACATTCAAACACCTCATGGTTTACTTGGCGGCCTTTGACGTGCTTTATCAGAATTATGGTATTGTGAATTCATTGAATGTAAGGAAGCAGCTGCTTCACAGGCTGAAACATTAGGGCTATCCATGCAGTACAAAGAGAAATTATCTTGAAGATGATAAGTAATGCCAGACAAATTTGCAAAGGACAAAAGGTTATCAGATCCCCAAAAAGTTGTTGAAAGCAAGGTTTTCAACCCCATTTGATATAGAATATTAACACAATTGGAAAATAGGATACATGTGTATGATTGAGTCAGAAAAAAGTGTTTGCTTTTCGGATGATCAAGAAACTGAAAAATGTCAGTAGTACAGACCTAAAGGCACTTGGGAAATTGAGCAATCAGCTACCCTGAGGATTTAAACTTGGAGAATTTTGAGAATGAGATTGAGCTCTTCACCAGCTTTTGCAAGCAAATCTTTACAGATGACTTGGAAATAAAGGCTCTCATTGATCTCCTTAGCTACATTCTCAAAAGGTCTTTAGATGTGAGTTTCTCTAGCACAAAAACAGCACTGTATTTTTTGCTATCTTCCTGCAACCATGGCTGCTAATGAAAGGAGTTTCAGCAACATAAAATTTAACACCTATCTAAGAATGTCCATGGGGCAAGAAATGTTAAGGTATCTGGCAGTTATTTCTCTAGAGAACTCTGAAGCAAGACAGATAGACTGGGATGAAATAATTAATGAGATTGCTCCAGAGAAGACTAGGAAAGTCCCTTTGTAAAAATACGATATTTGGGGTGGGGGGTAGTTTGTTTGCTTGTTTTTGTTTTGTTTTGTTCATTGCAGCCAGAGTGGGGGCAGATTTCAGTCTTCAAAGTGGGCCTGGAACACCCTTAGCATGACACTGGATTCATTCCTTTGATGACCCCTTTTTCCTTTGCCAGTATCCACATTTTAAGAGATTTTCTCCAATATAATAAAGGCCAGCTCACTTCACATCCTGAGGGGGTTTCAGTACAGCAAGGGTGAGTGTGCATTTTCAGAAGCATACCCATTGTGCCGATAAACAAACATTTCACTACCACAATTCAAAATAAAAGGCAAGATTAAAACCATTCCCACATCAGGAATATTTGTGTGGACTGGCGAAGGGTGGACGAATACATCTTATGTTGTATATGAGCCAAAATAGATTTGTTTGGGGCTTTTTTTACACTGACACACAAGACAAAACTTGTTGCTTTGCTTAATATGTAAACTGGTTCACTGATCTCCACCCCAAGGTGATATTTTTTTATTGTGAGAGATGTCTGGGAACTTAAGAATTGGAAACATGACATTATCAGATCATGCTCCCTTACTCATCACCCTCTGTTTGTGGTTGGAGTTTTGTATTCACAATTTACTCACAGCAACCTCACATTTTTAATTAACGTTCATGAATTAAGTTTAGCATTGAGAAGACATCTGAGAAATAAGATATCCCAGAAATGTCTAAATAGCTTGGTTAACAAGCCCAGAATTACGATAATATGTAATATTGATTTGTACATCATTTCAATATGTATTCAGATAATATATTAACTCATGAAATACTGAGAAAATATATTTAATTTTCAAGAGATGTGGGACATATACTGTACTTAAATGGAAAGCTTTTTGCATGAATGAACGCTTAATGTAAAACATTATTAACACCAGCAGTACAGATGGGAAAATATGATCAGCTTGTTTCTCTTTTAAAGTCAGTTCTTAGTTTTAATAAAAAGGAATTTTACTTTATGCCTGCTACTTAAAAAAGAACTTTTGGCCGTTTGGTTGTTTGGAAAAAAATGTATTTTAACAGCCAGGACATGAATGATTTTCAAGTAGAAACGCTATTTTTAGAAGAGCCTTTTTTGTAACAGCTATATAATTGCACTACCACCATCAAATTCAGACATTGATTTTTGTGGAGCAGGCTGGGCTATATTTGTTTTGTTTTGCCATTTTTGCTTGCTGTATTAACCATTAATTTACATCAAGTCACAAATATGCTTCTTAAAGGGATTTGTATCAAATATAAATGTTTCCTTTATTTGTCACATCAAGTTTGTGACATAAAGATTCCTGAATATCTTTGAGATGAAAACGAAGGTCCTGCTCCTACAAACATTTACGCATGTGCTTACCTTTATACACAAGTAAAGGTAGTACACATTGTGTCACCTGCATAAAGTTAAGCATGTGTCTAAGCATTTGCAGGAACAGGGCCAAATGTTTGTTTAATTTGACCAGAAAATAATGAGCTCCTTAAACAGTTAAGGGATCGGTATTTTTCTGTATGAAACAAATCCAAAAATATTGTAAAAACAATATTGTATGTACAGTAGGTAAGAAAATGTGAATGTATTTGGATTTCTATACATTACATGAATATATAAAGCTACTGAATTTAAACCCCTTTTCCCCCTCCCCCAGAATAACAGCATATGGCCTAAACAACAACAGTTTTAAGCTACCTATATTTAGAATGTATGGTTCCTTTCCCTTTGAACTATGACTCTCCCACAGAATTTTTTCCACTCTGTATTATGACTTAAGTATGCATATATCACCCGATGCTCTTCATTTTGGAAAGTGCAGTGTTAAGCAAACTCCCTCCTTCAGTTAACAGCTACTATTTCTGCTTTGATATCTTGCTGTGCTGGACGGTACTGCTGTGCAGACTGTCATACATGGTTTTACTGTTAGAGTTTTATATTTCTCTCCTAGTGTGGAAATGCTAGGATGCCCCCTATTGTTGAAATAAAAATAAAACTTTTAGTAGCTGCAGTTTAGCAGTGCTAAATTCAGAAAGCAAAATACAAAGGGACAATGCTGCTGAAAAATAACAGTATTTTAATTGAAGCTATGGGTCAGTCCAAAAAGCCACACAGATGGAATATTAAGGCTGAAATTGAAATCTGTAGTCAGTGAATTACTCATGCTCTTCCCCTTCTTTCTAATGCCAGCCCTTATCTCTAGGCAATAGAATACAGACATTGTAAGTAGTGTCTTTCATTATTTACCATAACACAGAACACTGAGACATAATATTGCACAAATATTTATTTTGTATATGCTTTTACTAGGGCCAAGGTACAAATATTCCATCACTGGTGGCAGTAAAATATCAGATTCTGAAAGTATATGGTCACTGGAGCAATTCCATGTCAGACTGTCCTAATACACGTACTGAATATGCACAAGAGAGTTAAAGAAGAGGGTAGATTGGGACAGGAATAGGAAGAGCCAAATGAAGGACAATATTTCTTAGCTTTTGTGAGTTTAAATCTCTATCCTAACATTCCAGCAACATAATTTTTGTGATGTTTTTCATTCTTTCTATAAAGAAAAGAAACTAGAAAGAGGCATAGATGAGAGGGCTGAGATCTTAGGACTCTGCTAACTGCAGAACTTCATAACATAGATACATAATGCCATTTACAAAGCTTGCAAATATTCCATATAGCGAGCACTGCTGCTTATCAGCTCTGGGCAGTCACACCAGCTATTAGGGTGACCAGATGCCACAATTTTATAGGGATAGTCCTGATATTTGGGGCTTTTTCTTATATAGATGCCTATTATCCCCCACCCCTTGTCCTGATTTTTCACACTTGCTATCTGGTCACCCTACCAGCTATCCTCAACTGTTCATCATTTCACCTGCAAAACTTTGTTCTGAAAAGCTAATTATAGGCCAGGCGAGTAGCACCACCTATTAGGAAGGGTGCTCAATGCTTCCCAATACAAGGCACTGTTTTCAGTTGCTTAAAACTTTGCCAAACACTAACCATTTGGGCTATAATTTTCCATGCCAGTGGTCTGACCCAGGCTGTTTCTTCCCACACTTTCTTACCAGCCAAAATAATTCAACTGTTTCTGAAAACAATGCTAGGAAAAATATGTTTTGCCCATGGTGAAACATTCTAGTACCCTCTCCCCCTTTCCTTTGAACAGCTCTAGAGCCCTCGTGCTTTGGTACAGGGACTTGAAACTTGGCAGGAGGTGGCCTTTGCATCAGAGATGTGCCTTTTGCCACCCATATGAAAATCTGCCCAAATTTGGCTGAGTAATAAGCCTCTGAAAAGATGCAGTTTGGACATGCCTAGGGTTACCATATTTTGAGCCTCCAAAAGGAGGACACTCCACGGGCCCCAGGCCCCGCCCCAACTCCGCCCCTTCCCCCGAAGTCCCCGCCCCAACTCCGCCCCCTCCCCTGCTTCCCACGAACATTTGATTCGCGGGAAGCCTGAAGCAGGTAAGGAGGGTGTGGGGGGAGGAGGCGCAGCCCAGTCTGGCCCCCCTGGCGTCTCCAGCCTGGGTCGGCTCGGGCCCTGGGGTGCCGGCCCCGGGCCCGGCCCCCCGGCTGAGCACACCCAGCCCGCCCAGCACTGCCGGTCCCCGGCCCGGGCCCCCGGCCGAGCACCCCCGGCCCGTTCAGCACACCCCAGCCCCCAGCCAAGCACCCCCAGCCTTCCCAGCACTGCCGGTCCCCAGCCCGGGCCCCCGGCCGAGCACCCCTGGCCCGCTCAGCACCCCCCGGCGCTCAGCACTGCTGGCGCTCGGCCCCGCCGGCCCCCGGCGCTTGGCCCCCCCCGGCACCGCCGACCGCCAGCGCTCGGCGCCCCCGGCACTGCCGACCGCCGGCGCCCCCGGCCCCGCTGACGTCCGGCCCTCGGCGCCCCCGGCCCCCGATCCGGCACCGCCGGCCCTCGGTGCCCCCGACCGCCGGCCCTCGGCGCCCCCAGCCCCCAGCACCGCCGACCGCCAGCCCTCGGAGCCCCCGGCCCCCGGCACCGATTGTCCCGATTTTCCCGGACATGTCCGGCTTTTTGGGATTTCCCCCGAACGGGGATTTGGAGCCCAAAAAGCGGACATGTCCGGGAAAATCCAGATGTATGGTAACCCTCAACACACGTGCAAGATCGGTTTTTTTTTTTTTTTTTTAAGTTTTCCAGCTAAATTCCCCAAGTTCATCTGTATTGGGCTGCGCTTCAGCCCAGGGCTAGGGATAATTTCCCCTGTGATTGCAGCTTTGGACTGCTGGGGGCCAGGCTGCACAGGTTTAACATTTTTAAAACTAAGTTTCTCTAAAATTAACATTGTCTAAACGAACTTCTGCCACGTTGCAATTCTGTATATGCACAATGTAATTTGGTACATAATATTACACCCCAAAAATTATTAAGTTTGCAAAGTCAAGCACTCACAAGTTAAAATGCCAGAATTAAGGTTGCTTCTGAATTTTCATTATGATATAGTCTTTAATTACATAATCACATACTATTTCCAAAGTGAAAATTATGCATAAACCTACAATTTCCAGTGGAACTAAACAGATTAATTTAATACCTTATTTCTACTTTCTGTCTAGCAGTGGAAGGCAGAACAGTGATTTATACACATATTTCCATAGCTGGTCTATTCAGTTAATTCTTTATGTTGATCTTTTTAGATCAGAATGAGAGTGATATGTAAGAAGAACTGTGGGTCCACAGGACCCCTGCCTCATTCAGTGCACATGATGGACTTGCTCTGGGGGTGAATTAAGTTAGTGTAGTGAGACATTTGTCTATAGGATTCCCTGCTTCATTTGTTGCAGAATTTGGAAGGTGTGTAGTGAATAAGATAGGTGACTGCAGAAGACAAGAGAAGGGCTACTGTTTAAGGGAGTTGAATGGTGCCCTGGAAAGTTTGATTCTATCCCTCCCTCTGCAATGCTTGGCAAGTCACTTAAAGCAAACTTTTCACACATGGTCATTAATTGTGTATTCATCATTTTCTGGTTGCCTGCCTTGAGACCCTGGGGTCTAATTTGCAGAAGTGCTGAGCACTCACTGAAGTCAATGGGAGCTTATGGTTTGCACATCTGGCCCTAGGTATTTGTGGTGTTTAGATGCTGCTTGTATTATTAGAACTTTATTAAATAAAGTTCTGTTGAAGTTGTTAATACTTTGCCTGGTGGATACAACATTTTGGCAATGAGGATGGGATCTTCTGCCTCTGAACCCACCTGCACCCTTTCTGCAAAGCCCAGGTGAGCCTCCAATTGCTTTTACTGCCTGGATCCATATGTTTGAGACTTATCTGTTTGCAATCAGTGCTAGAGATTTCTGAAGTAAGAAAGCGTGCTCTGCTAATCCACTGCCTTGGAGCAGAAGGGCAGTGTATATTTTACACTTTTCCCCTTGCAGATGATAAATATGAGACTGCACTCACTGCATTGAAGAACTTTTTTGTGCCAAAAGTGAATGTAGGAACTAATCACTACTAGGGTTACCATATCTCATAAATAAAAAAAGAGGACCCTCCCCGGGCCCTGGCCCCACCCATTTCCCCACCCGTAGCCCCGCCCCTTCCCCACCCTAACTCCGCCCCCTCCTCCCTCCCACTCCCAGACAGGGGGAAAGGGGTGCCCCAGCGCTACCGGCTTCAGGGTTTGCCGGGCAGCCCCCAAACCCTGCGCCCTCAGCCGGCGCTTCCCCAGCGCAGCTGGAGCCTGGGAGGGGAAGCGCCCAGCTGGGAGCGCAGGGTCTGGAGGCTGCCCGGCAAACCGTGAAGCCGGTAGCGCTCGGGATTTGGGCAGCCCTTATGCCTCCGGACCCTGCGCCCCCAGCCGGGCACTTCCCCTCCCGGGCTCCGGCGGCGCAGGGTCCGGAGGCACGGGGGCTGCCCAAAGCCAGTATCGCTCGGGCAGCCCCCGTGCGAGGAGAAGGAAAAGTACTTTGGCCAACTGTTGTAGATTGTGCTGGTATACATGCCCTGTACTGGCAGCCTGGTCTACCAAGAACCCTGCCTAGAACCCTTAACCTATCCATTATGAAATGGGGCTCTGTGTTTGGAGGAGTGCTGATCACTC
>NC_048299.1:65502128-65549350 GCF_013100865.1 Trachemys scripta elegans
GGGAGGGGAAGTGCCCGGCTGGGGGCACAGGGTCTGGAGGCACGGGGGCTGCCCGAAGCCAGTAGCGCTCAGGCAGCCCGGCTCTTAAACAGAGCTGAAGAGTCGGGGAGGAGCAGAGCTGCCATTTTCCCTGGACATGTTCGGCTTTTTGGCAATTCCCCCTGGACGGGGGTTTGAGTGCCGAAAAGCCAGACATGTCGGGGAAAAAGAGGACATATGGTAACCCTAATCACAACAGATTTCGCCAGCGTGAGCAGAAACCAGGGGAGTCTATAATGCAATATATGGCTTACCTGAGGAGTCTGATTGTAACTTGTGACTTTGGGAATATGGCAGATGAAATGATTAGAGACCAGCTTATTGAAAAAACAACAATGCTTCATGTAAGAGAATGCTTACTTCTAGAACCACAACTTACACTAGAAAAAGCAATAACCATTGCTACTTAGATTGAGTCAGCTACAGCTGAAGCCAAAATAATGAGCCAGGGTACAGGAGGCCCAGTCCAGGCTGTGACTCCTGTGCAGAAAAGTTCACTATCACTGCAGACAAACAATTGCAAAAGGAAAACTAATGAAAAGCCACTGAATCAGCGAATGCAAAATACAATAAAAGCATGCTTTCGCTGTGGATCCCCACATCATCTTGCAAGCTACACAGGATGTCCAGCAAAAGTAGCTCAGTGCAATCATTGCAAAAAGATTGGGCATTTTGCTAAAGTATGTCGCAGTAGCCAGTTCAATCAACAGGTTCATGCAGTTACAATACCAGATGTTACTCTGCTGAGTGTTGGCAAAATCACTACTGCACATATTCCAGAGCAGATAAAGTGCACTGTAAATGTTTCTGCCATACCCTCAGGCAAATCACACTCTGTTCAGCTAATGTTGGACACTGGCTTAGCAGTATCTATACTACCTGATTCCATCTATTTGCATTACTTTAAAGATGTGCCCCTTACTGAACCCAAACTTCACTTGGTATGCTATTTGAAAAACCATATTCCAGTACATGGCTGCCTGCCAGCAGTAGTTACTTTTGGAGATCGCTGTGTAACAGCGGAGTTCTACATTGTCCACAAAGGCACTGCTATCCTTGGCAGAGATTTATTAACTGCTTTAAATCTCAGGGTAGTTAATGGACGAATTGATCTTCCTCAGCAAAGCACTCTTGCGGTACAACACACCAGTTTCAGCTGGGACCTAACTCCAGGTTGAGGAGAAACTCAGCTGTGCTTATGGGTTTCTGCATAAAGTTAAAATGCGGAATAATGTGATGCCTGTACGACAGAAATTACAGTGCTTACCGTTTTCAGTCAGGGAAGCTGTTTCAGAGGAACTTAGAAAACTTGTTCAAAAGGACATTATTGAAGAGATTAACTCCTCGGAATGGGTTTCACCTATAGTAGTGACGCAGAAGAAGGGTGGAGACATTCGCCTTTGTGTGGACTTAAGGGAGCCAAATAAAGCTATTGTGATTGACAGCCATCCTCTTCCTCACATAGAAGAAGTATTTGCAGAATTCTGTGGAGCAGAGATGTTTTCTACTCTTGATTTGCAGAGCGCATACCACCAGGTTATGTTGCATGAAGATAGCAGAGACCTCACAGCATTTATTACACATGAGGGACTATTTCGTTTTAAACGTGTTCCATATGGTCTTGCATCAGCCCCAAGTGCCTTTCAAAAAATGATGTCATTGATTCTGAAGAATTAACATGGAGTTCAGTGCTATTTGGATGATATTATTGTGTTTGGAAATACTACTGAGGAGCATGACAATAACCTGCAGTCTGTACTAAACTGCATCAGCAAAGCAGGCCTCAAGCTCAATAGGTCCAAATGCAAATTTAGACAAACTGAACTCTCCTTTCTGGGGCATACAATTTCACAGGCTGGACTAAAACCTGATCCAGATCATATCCTGGCAATTTCAAATGCTCCTCCTCCAACAGATTTGAAAACCTTACGTTCCTTCTTGGGTCTTACCTCCTGGTATGCAAAATTCATTCCCAATTATGCTTCTGTCATTGAACCGTTACTAGAATTACTACGGAGAAGTTCAACCTTAGTGTGGACAACAGATACACAAGTTAGTTTCGAAAGGGTGAAAGACTTGATTGTACACAGTCCAGTACTTGCATTATTCAGTCCCCATTGCCCACAATTGTAACTACTGATGCTTCTGATTATAGACTTGGGGCTCTCCTCACACAACTTCATGAGGACAACACAGAGAGGACTGTTGCATTTGCTTCAAGGACACTAAGTAATGCTGAGAGAAAGACAGTTGAACAGAACCAAGCAAAGTCTAAGGCTTTCACAGACAAATGGCAGGGTGCTAAGGAACCAAAGTTTGAGTGTGGTTCCTTTGTTAGAATATGAAAACCTGGAATCTTACGCAAAGGGGACCATAAATTCACAGCTCCTCTTAAAATCATAGAGAAGAAGGGACCTTACACCTATCGACTTTCTGATGGGCAGGTATGGAATGCTGCTTATCTTGCACCTGCCTATGCACCAAGAGGAGATTATGCCAACACCCAGTCTGCATTGGATGACTTCACTGTAGAACCAACACAACAAGACATTGCACTGGAACCGGGGCTTGAGAGACGGCCTGTCAGACTCAGACAACCACCTGCCTGGACTAAAGACTATGCTATGTAGTATCCACAGTGTTTTCAGTGTAATATTCCTGCCAACAGTATAGTGTCTTGTTTCATATTTGTTCCTGGGGTTAGAACAACAATGTTTATTTTAATTTGGAAAGTTTCTTAAGAGAGGAGGGAATGTGGTGTTTAGATGCTGCTTGTATTATTAGAACTGGCTGTTGGGAGTCTGAAAGGACAGGAAACAGGAAGGAGGGGGGAGGAGTTGAGGAGGCTGGGAGAGTTACAGAGTGTGCAGCTACAGCTTGGAGAAGAGACTTGCACTGTAAATAAAGTTCTGTTGAAGTTGTTAATACTTTGCCTGGTGGATACAACAGTATTTCAAATTGAACATGCAAAATTAGTGGATATTTTGACCTTAATCTCTCTGTGCTTCAGTTCCCCATTTTTAAAATGGAGATAATCCCACCCCTGTCACCTCACAAGGGTGTTGTGAAAATAAATTCATATTTGTGAGCTGCTCAGGTACTATAGTTATGAATGCCATAGAAAACCCCATAAGGAAATTAATAACTCTCTCTTCAGAGCAGGGTTTGAATAGTGTGCAGTAAATATGGCATGGGCCAGACATTTCTCCTCATTGTTCAAATGAAATGTTGAACAGCTGCATATAAACAGCATCATCCATTCAGTGCACTAAATTCAACAGGGATCTGTAATGGCATGAGACTCACCCCTGCGGCGCCTCCTGCTGGCATCCTGGGAATTAGCTCTTTTTCCAGGCTTGGAGCACCCGTGTCCCTCCCAGAACTGGTGCCCCGTTATCTGGGGTGCTGCCCCCTAGCAGTAACCCCTCACTCCCAGGGTCTCCCCTCCCCAGGGACCCCCAACCCCCTAATCCCACCTTGCCTCAGCTGGTGGCTACTGCCAGTCAGCAAAGAGCCAGTCCTCACAGGCAAGGGGGTAGGACCTGCTGTCTTACTCTACCACCAGTACCTCAGGGGTGGGCCTAGGACCAGGCCCTGTAGCCTGGGGAGTCACCAGCCTGGAGCTCCCCTGATCCTCTGGCCTTTCCCCAGCCCTGCTTCACTCCCAGTACCCTTTCTATAGGCAGCCAGGTCCTGCTCCCTCCAAGGACCTGATGTGCTCTTTTTGGAGCATGGCCCCAGCTGTGCCTGCTTTCCTTATCAGCCTGGGCTTTTCCTTACAGCCCCAGCCCTCTCCCAGGGCTGGCCTTAACCCTGTCAGGACCGGAGCAGGTAACCACCCCATAACAGGGTCTTATGTTAAAAAAAGTATGTCATCATGTAATTAAAGATGGTAGTACAGATGCATAAGGAGGTTGAATTAAGATAGCATAGACAACCTTAAGTCTTGCTTTTTCTAAATTTTGCATGCTTGAGTTTGCAACCTTAATCATGTTAAACTTTTGTGTGGGTAATATTATATAGATAATTGTATTGTGCATATACCGAATTGCATCATAGCAAAAATTGGTTATGTGACTTAAAACAGTAAGAGCTGCTGTATATCAGAATTTCAGGATTTCTGTCACAAAACTTGTGAAAACAATCAGAGCAGTTAGAATTTTAGACCAAAATTTTCAGATCTAGGGGCCTAAAATTAGGTGTCTAAATCCAGATCCATAAATAAATAGTCTGATTTTCAAAGGTGCTGAGAGCAGCTCCAACTCCCAGTGACATCAAGAAAATGAAGCTGAAAAAATACAATATGTTCTCCCACCTGCATATGTCACTATAGAACATTTAAAGAGTTATATTTTATACATAACTCTACCATCAGTCATCAAACAAAGTGAAAATTATGCATAAACCTACAATTGCCAGTGGAACTAAAGAGATTAATTTAATACCGTATTTCTACTTTCTGTCTAGCAGTGGAAGGCAGAACAGTGATTTATATGCATATTTCCATAGCTGGTCTATTCAGCTAATTCTTTATTTTGATCTTTTTAGCTCATAATGAGAGTGATATGTAAGAAGGACTGTGGGTCCTGAGACAGTGTGCCATCAGCCTAGCAGAAGAAAGTATGAGACACATGGGGGCAGAGAACATTAGTGACTGCCTCACTTGCCCACAAGGGAAAAGGCTCCCTTAGATACTTTTTTTACCAATAACCACTTTGGTGAATAACAGAGATCATCCCTTATGGAAAAGTCTTATAGAATTTAATAGTGGAAAATGATTTATATCATCAATAGAAATTAAATAGAATTCTATAGAAATTAACTCTTTCCCCTTTCTCCCTATCGCCCTCAAATGGTTCACTGTGTCAAAGAACAGGACAGACAATATCCATTGTTGCTCCAGTGATAAATTGAAGGTCTAGATATTTCTGAACCTTCTGGGCTAGGAGTGAGAGCTTTCTATTCTAAAAGGAAGATTCCCAGCTGTGACAATGGGATTTAACACTTGCTTTTAGGCGTAGAAGCCACAAGACAACAGAACTTAAAATCATCACATTATTACATACAGGCAAGTTATCCATAACTCTTAGAGGTTTCTGAGATCTGCTATTTATTTTTGTTTCACTTTAAACATATATAATTGGACTTCTGGTTCTATGTATTACTTAAGCCCCACTTAAGGCCTATTTTGAGGGCTTATGCGGAACATAGTCCTTGTGCTAGCTCTTTGCCCGGAGGTGGATTTAACGCCAATAAAACAAAGGTCCCTTCTTCGTAGAAGTTTAACTACTAGTCATATATGTGCAACACAGCTGAGATACAATTGTGGGAGTAAAACAATCTGCAGATGCAGCAGTAACCTGAATATATATTAAAATATATATATATATATTTGTACTTACATTGTCCCTTCCATCCAACAAAAATCAAAGTACTTTACAAAATAAAACAAACGATGCAGTTGTATACATTGAGGTACATTCTGATCTCATACTAATGTAAATCTGGAGAAGCTTCATTTGATTCAATGGTCCTACTCCAGATTTACGCTAGTGTAACAGATCATAATCTGAGGCCTCATGTACATCAGAGCACTCAGCTGATTTATTCTTCAATAGGTGCATTGGACTAACTGAAACACTATTAATTGTGTCCACACTACCCACCCTGAATTGATGCAATGTTTGCCCTGGAGTCCATATTAAAATATAAAAGATTAATACTACCATGCTTTACACTAATGCTTATTAGCAGAATTTAGTCCTCAATTTTGTTATATTTTCAATCTCATCATTCTTTGCAGGAATACTTTTTTTGTGTGTGCATATTTTTGTTGTGAGATTTAATTAATGTTTTGTCTCCACTCCTGCAAATTCTTTTATAACTGCAAAACAAAGTCACCCAATGACTAATCCATGTCATTTAAAAGCCTTTGTGCTCTGATTTCAACTCTTTCTTCCACCTCAAATCCAATCAGAAGCAGGATCTTTCACAAAACCTAGACTCTGCAGAAGATTTCAAGGCTTAAAGAAAATGTATTTTTAGAAATGAGTATACTTTAGCTATTCAGGCTGACCGGGTTTTGACTCTAAATTGTGTGATAAAATCTGATCTAATAAGTGCATAGCACAAGGAAGATTATTCTTTCTAAAATGAAGAAAGGGCAACCCCCGTTGCTAAAAAACAACAGAAGAAACATCTACTTTGTGAATACAGCATGAAAAATAATCTCACATTGATATTCATTTGGGTCAACATTTTCAGCATTAGGTCCCTCTTTTTGCCATCTAACTATATGTTTAGGCACTGAAAGTTTTAAGACATACTGAGCACCCAGGAGGAAACCCAGAGAGCTAATATCTAGACATTAGCAGAATTTACCACCAATAACCCTACATATATTTTCAATAGCAAAAATATAGATACTTTTGAACTACATAAAGTGCATTTTTTGGTGGAAATGATACAGAGCTATGTGAAATCTAGCAAAGGTTGCAGACCTGATGTGTACACCCAACTGAGCTATGCACCAGGCTGCTCAAATGGGCCACGCATATTACTTCAGCAAAGATCAACAAATGTTTCCCCCAGCAAATCAAAGAAGTGTGAAGACTTTATTGTAACAGTCTCCCATGTACATTAATCCTGACTCACAACAGCCAAAATCTTTCCATTCATAGCTGTGTAATCTATGATGGTATTTTCAAAATATAAGGAGAAATAATGAAATAGGAGCTTAAAGTTAAGCACAGATGTTATACGCCAACTGTGGTTTCAACCCTGTGGACTGGAACCCTACATTAATAATGACACATACTGGACATAGTGGTTCTCTAGCATGCCTAAACTCATGCCCATCTGGTAGAAAAGCATTGTGCCCATTGAATAAGGTGATATGCCATTTGAGCAGATGGCAACAACCATCAATAAAAGAATAGTTTGTATAATGCAAGTGGAAGCTTCCTGAACAGATTCCTCCTAGTGACAAACACCACCAAATTAGGGCCACATGATTAATCACAGAAGCATCTTGCCTATTCATGTCTGTGGTCAAAACAAACAGATTAAATCCTATTTCTGGTGCACTGTACCCAGACACTTATGCATCCATTTCATCTCTCATAAAGGGCTACTAGCATTGTGAGAATTGCACCCAAATAATTATACACAGTGGCTGAAAAATGAATTTGGCTATTCACCAATGGTGAGTGGATGAGTACTAACCTCTGTGAAATTTACCTGACTCCAATCAGTGTCATAGCTGATGCATGTAGTTTGTTGAACAGCAATGAAACAGACCAATCTTATGTATTTCCTGAAAAGCTGGGGAACAAGAGACTCAGAAGCTCTCTCTTCCCCCCAGTACTTTCATCAAGCAACTGTGCGTTGAATCCATACCCTTATAAAAATGCAGTGAAACTTATTAGAAGCTTCTTTTTTTCTGTTGTTCTTGCTCTCTCATCTCTTTTTCCTTCATATTCATTGTATGATTTTTCTGACATCTCCACTGAGCAGCATACCTTATTTGTGTTTTGGTGAGAGTGCAACAACTGGTCAGGAATCAGAACAGGAAAACTAGGGGATAATATGACAGGAGTTACCAGCTACAAAATTTAGGAGAAGCTTGTTGTTAAATGGCAAGTTTAGGGCTTGTCTCTGCAAAATGTTAAGAGTCAATCTCTGAAAGACAGGTTGGGAAATAATTTTCTTAAGAGGGCAGGACTGGAGAATCACAATGGTATATGCATGTGTGCACCCTGTCTTGTCTTATAATTGCAGTTAAATGAAACTTCTTGGACACTTTCGTTGAAAAAAGTCTAAGCAGCGGCGTATTATCGCCTAGGCCGAGAAGGCCAAGGCCTAGGCCTAGGGCGGCAAATTTATAATAGCAGCATTTTTGTAATTGCAGCATCACTGACACCGTGATTCTACCAATCATAGTGCGTATTGAAACCACCAGTGATGGTGTGGCTCCATTTAGTAAACATACTCGCGAGAATTCTAAACGTTAATAATATGATCAGAAGGAAGAAATTAAGCGGTTCTCAGTTTTGGATCCATGCGCGGTCCCGCGCTATAAGTGAAATTGTGCTATACAGATGCGCATTCAAGCGAGGGTCTGCTGTACTTGTAATTTTATTTATAATAAAACTTGTAAATGTTCAATTATTTTAATGATATTTAGATTCATTTTAGTTCAAACGAATTTGTAAAAAAACTAAAACAAGTTCATATGGGGCCGGGAGCAGCAATTATTTCAGGGTCTAGGGGTGGCAAAATCATTAATCCACCACTGAGTCTAAGTAAAAGTTTTTAGAAAAATAAGACATTGATGGCATTATAGAATGATACAATGCAATAGTAATAGAGGACGAAATTTTACCCTGACTTATAATATATACATTCCTGTTAAACAAAGGGTGGAATGAGGAGAGTCAATGGGACACAGTAATACCAGGGTATAAAATATATTGCAAGGACAGAACAGGTCGTGCTGGTGGGGGAGTTGCACTATATGTGAAAGAAAGTGTAGAATCAAATGAAGTACAAATCTTAAATGAGCCAAACCATAGCATAGAATCTCTATGGATAGTAATTCCATGCTAATAATAAGAATAAAGCAATCTGGCTATATTATCGACCACCTGACCAGGATGGTGACTGTGAAATGCTCAGGGAGATTAGAGAGGCTATAAAAATAAAAAACTCAACAATAATGGGTGATTTCAACTGTCCCCATATTGATTGGGTACATGTCACCTCAGGACGGGATGCTTCTTGGAGCAACTAGTTCTGGAACCCACAAGAGGAGAGGCAATTCTTGATTTAGTCCTAAGTGGAGCACAGAATCTGGTCCAAGTGATTATAGCTGGATGGCTTGGTAATAGTGACCATAATATCATTTAATTTAACATCCCCCTGGCAGGGAAAATACCACAGCAACCCAACATGGTAGCATTTAATTTCAGAAAGAGGGACTATACAAAAATGAGGAAGTTAGTTAAACTGAAATTAAAGATACAATGCCAAAAGTGAAATCCCTGCAAGAGTACGGAAACTTTTTAAAGACACCATAATAGAGGCTCAACTTAAATGTATACCCCAAATTAACAAACATAGTAAGAGAATCAAAAAAGTGCCACCATAGCTAAACAACAAAGGAAAAGAAGCAGTGAGAGGCAAAAAGGCATCCTTTAAAAAGTGGAAGTTAAATCCTAGTGAGGAAAATAGAAAGGAGCATAAACTTTGGCAAATGAATATAATTAGGAACGCCAAAAAAGAACTTGAGGAACTAGCCAAAGACTCAAAAAGTAATAGCAAAAAATGTTTTAAGTACATCAGAAGCAGGAAGCCTGCTAAACAACCAGTGGGGCCACTGGACGATTGAGATGCTAAAGGAGCACTCAAGGACGATAAGACCATTGCGGAGAAATTAAATGAATTCTTTGCATCGGTCTTCACAGCTGAGGATGTGAGGGAGATTCCCAATCCTGAACCATTCTTTCTAGGTGACAAATTTGAGGAACTGTCCCAAATTGAGGTGTCATTAGAAGAGGTTTTGGAACAAATTGATAAACTAAACAGGACCAGATAGTATTCACCCAAGAGTTCTGAAGGATCTCAAATATGAAATTTCAGAACTCCTAACTGTAGTCTGTAACCTATCATTTAAATCAGCTTCTGTACCAAATGACTGCAGGATAGCTAACGTGATGCCAATGTTTAAAAAGGGCTCCAGAGGTTATCCTGGCAATTACAGGCCGGAAAGCCTGACTTCACAAGAGCTACTAAAGGATCTCACAAAACTGGGTGACTGGGCAACAAAATGGCAGATGAAATTCAATGTTGATAAATGCAAAGGAATGCACATTGGAAAACATAATCCCAACTATATATATAAAATGATGAGGCCTAAATTAGCTGTTACCACTCAAGAAGGAGATCTTGGAGTTATTGTTGATGGTTTTCTGAAAACACCCATTCAATGGGCAGCAGCAGTCAAAAAAGTGAACAGAATGTTGGGAATCATTAAGAAAGGGATAGATAATAAGACAGAAAACATCATATTGCCACTATATAAATCAATGGTATGCCCACATCTTGAATACTGTGTGCAGATCTGGTTGCCCCATCTAAAAAAAAAAATATTGGAATTGGAAAAGATTCACAAAAGGGCAACAAAAATGATTATGGGTATGGAACGGCTTCCATATGAGGAGAGATTAATAAGACTGGGACTTTTCAGCTTGGAAAAGAGATGATTAAGGGGAGATATGGTAGAGGTTTATAAAATCATGACTGGTATGGAGAAAGTGAATAAGGAAGTGTTATTTACTTCTTCTCATAACACAAGAACTAGGGGTCACCAAATGAAATTAATAGGCAGCACTTTTAAAACAAACAAAAGAAAGTATTTTTTCATACAACACACAGTCAACTTGTGGAACTCTTTGCCAGAGAATGTTGTAAAGGTCAAGACTATAACAGGGTTCAAAAAAAGAACTAGATAAATTCATGGAGGATAGGTCCATCAATGGCTATTAGCCAGGAGGGGAAGGGATGATGTCCCTCTGTTTGTCAGAAGCTGGGAATGGGTAACAGGGGATGGATCACTTGATGATTACCTGTTCTGTTCATTCCCTCTGGGGAACCTGGCATTGGCCACTGTTGGAAGACAGGATACTGGGCTAGATGGACCTTTGGTCTGTCCCAGTATGGCCGTTCTTTTCCAGTCTTGATTAGTGATTCTCCAGTCTTATTAGCTTTTAAATTCTCATATAGTGTTTCAACTGGCCCTAAACTCTGTGAATCTCTGAAATCAGGAGTAGCTGTTTATTCCAATAGAATTTCACTACCATAAAACTGGTGTGAGAGGAGAATCAGGTCCAATGGATTTGCACAGGATGTAAATTACTGTCAAATTTGGCCCACAATCTATAGGCCTACTACATATGTCCACAAGTTTGTGATATTAACTGAGCCAGAATAAGTATATAAAATACTTTGATAACAGACACTTCACCTCACTATTTTTCATTTTTCAAAATTCTCATCTTCAGCACCAATTTTTCAGTTTAATATGCTGGAGAATAAGAGGCTAATACTCTTCGTATTTCTTTTTTTCAACAGAAAGAGTATGTAAGTTGTTTTACCTCCCACGCTGTAAGTTCAGACCATTTAATCTGTTTTAAAATTTAAGAGGAGAGCAAGATACTTGACAGAGCCAATTAAAATAGATAAATTATTAAATAAGCTATTCCTTAGAGTATTTTGTGGAAAGACAGAGATAAAAATGAATGCAGGGAAAAAAAGAGACATTGGAGCTATATGTGTGCTTTGTATTTCAGCTAATATCCCTTTCCAAGAAAACACTGTAAAGTGACAATGGACCAAATGATTCCCAATGGAGTTACACCAGGATGAATTTGGCTCCACAAGTTTTGAACCCTTCAATTTTGACAAAGTATTCACATTTCTAGGCATTTTGAATAGTAGTCCAGGGAGTCTCAAACTTCATTGCACCACGACCCCCTTCTGACAACAAAAATTGCTACATGACCCCAGGAGGGGGGGACTAAAGCCTGAGCCCACCCAAGCCCGGCCACCCTGGGGGGGATGTCAAAGCCAAAGCCCCACTGCCCCGGGGGGCAGGAGGGAGCCGAAGCCCAAGTCCAAGGGTTTCAGCTCCAGGCAGGGACCTGTAATCTGAGCCCCACTGCCCAAGGCTGAAGCCCTCAGGCTTCAGCCCCAGACACTGGGGCTCAGGCTTTGCCTTCAGCCCCTGGCCCCAGCAAGTCTAAGCCAGCCCTGGTGACCCCATTAAAATGGAGCTGGAACCTACTTTGGGGTCCCGATCCACAGTTTGAAAACTGCTGCAGTAGTCTGATCTATAAAGTCTAAGTACTGAATACTCTCTGTGATTGATAATCTGTAAGTACCTAGCATTAAGAAAATTAATTAATTTTACCAATTATTGTAACTGTTAAATGTTGTATGGAAAGGTACTTATATTTTTGTTATAGCCCACTCACTCACTGGATAAGTTTGATTGTTTACAGTACAAGCGGCATCTGAGTGCTGCTGAAAGTTTTTTAGTTGATCCCTTTTGACAACTTGGGTGTTGGATATATAACAAGTTTTACTTCAAAGCAGCCTCCTTTTCTGGTTGAACCAATTCTGAAGACTGGACAAAGGCATTCATACTACAACAGAGAAAAGAGAAATATTTTTTTCATTTCTATCAGCTGGGTATAAGTCAAGAGAACTTTAAAGTCACTGAATACAATTTACAGTTCTGAAGCCTAAAACTGTACCACTGAATCCACAAATGTTGGGCTGACTACCAAATAAGAACAGAAAGATTTTTGCAAAATGATTTTATATGTATTCTATAAACCTTTTCACAAAAAGAGAAAAATGAAAGGATTGTGAAACTCTTCAAAATTCATTGGCTGCTATGTGACCAGTGATTGCATTTTTTAAAAGTCTGTGTGTATATTCTGATGCAAAGCAAATAAATGCAAGTGGAATTTACAGGCCTGTTCAGTGATTAATCCTTTAAAGCTTTGGAAGACATGAATAGGTTAGGTGAACATTGCTTCAAGTTCATTGCAAATCCCACCTCAAAAGAAAACCTTTAGTTTGTGGTTAAGAACATATTGGCAAAAGATTCAAACAGGATTTATCAGTCTTTTTTATTTTGTGCTTATTTAGCAGACAGTCCAAGAATAATGTTTCATTCCATTCCACTGGCAGGGGAAAAAATGAAGATTATGTTATTGAAAGAAAAAATATGAAAGTGGTTGTCTGTGCTATTTCAGTTGCTGCACAAACACAATGAATATCTTCTATGAATATATGCATCCGGTAACTTGGTTCTTATAGGGAAAAAAATCACTAAATCTTTCTTTCATCTCAAAATTTCCACTGGAAACCAAACAACAACAACCAAAAACCCCCCCTAAAAAACAAAACCCCCCACCCTTTTTAGGACCAGATCCTGGTTGGCACTTGTGGAGCCACAGAGAGGACACACGGGCTCTTTCCCACCCCAGCTCGTGTCAACAGCATAAGGATCAAGCATAATTTCACTCAGGTAGTGTAATCCTGGCCCCACTGAAGTCAATGGCAAAACTGCCATTGACATCAATAAGGTCAGGATTTCATCAGGATCTTCAGGGATTGCTCCCGCCCTGTTTCCCCAAGGATATCCTGAAGTGGATGGGGACAGCAGGGCCATGACACTGCCACCCACTCCCCACTAACCCGCAGAATAGGACTGGTTCACACAGGGGAGCAAACTGACCCCCCCATAAAAGGAGGTAGCAGCAGATGTGCACTTCCTGCTTGCTGGGGAGCTCCCGGAGGCATCCATACAATAGAATTCTTCCTGATGAGCTCCCTGAAATGAAGTGGTCCCACACCAGCTCCAATACATAATTTGTCTTAACAGGCATGATTTAGCCTTCAAAATACAACTGCTAAACCTCCCAGCTGCAGTGTAGACACAGTCACTAAGAACAATGGGGGATGGCAGCCATTTAGAAAGAGAGCAATTCTGTGAATGTCTCTCCGAAGAAGAAAATTTAATGGCCAGCCTCTGCTAACAAACTTTCAGTTATGAAAACTAACCACAAAAGAAGCCAATATCCTATTTCTTTTCAAAAACTACCCATTGCACCTGGTCTGGTCCCCAGAGAGGCTGGAGGGAGGGGAAACTAGAGGACATGAGCACACACACATATCTGTGCACACGCGTGCAGTGAAATCTGGGGGTTGCAGGAGGTGGGACGAAACTAGGGACTCTATCTGTGTGTGCAAGGGAATGAAGGGTCGTCCAAAAGGCAAGGGGAATTTGGAAGACAAGAGATTGGGGGAAATGGAGGTGTACACTCTGGCTGCTGTGCACTGTTCTGGTAAAAAAACAAAACCACATCTGTAATCCCAGTTTAACTAGCCAGTATGCTTTGGGTGCTTTGTGTTGTTTCAGAATGGCACAAAGCAGCCAGAGTCTGCCAGTTAATCCCACCATACAAGATAATTTTTAAAAAGATATAAAACTTGATAGGATATTTCTAATGATTTGAAGATATTACTTGGTAACATTTTTGGTGAGTCTCTTGTTTAAAAATTTCATTCATGAACACTAGTTAAAAAACAAACAAACAAGGATGTTCCCAAACAAAACTACATTAAAATGGAGTTAAGTAGTGTCAATAATTTAGGATCAATTACATCAGATGATGTAAGTATCCTAAAGCCAACAACCTAAAGAGGGGGCAAGAAATACCTAATGTGTCATTTAAAAAAAAAATCATGTATTTTTATCTATTTAATTATTTTTTTAAAAATTAATCTGGGAATACAAACATTAAAATGCCTTTTTCATAAATTGTATGATTATGGCATATTTTAACTAAAGGGAAGTTAGAGCACCTCTAACAACCTGGACTGTGTACTTCCATACCATAAGTTTGAATTTCTTGGGTTGATGGCACTTTGTTTTGGAATAATTAATATAATTCAGGGTAAGAGACATTACAGAGATTATTGAAATGTACTCTCAATTCTATATCTTAATTCCTAAGTGATGTTTTTGTCTCGGCCTATATGTCTATTATGTTAACCTTAGTAAGATCTTGGATTCGATATCTATGGCAGTGAGTTCTACAAGCTAATCTTTCATTGCATAAGAAAGTATTTCATTTAATCAATTTTAAATTTGTTTTTCAATAACTTTATGTATATATTCTGAGAAAGGGTAAACAGGAGTGCTTGATTTTCCCTGACTACATTATTATTTGGTATACCTCTATCAAGTCCCTTCCTATTTTTCCTGTCTCTCAACTAAATAATCCGACTCTTTTCATCTTTATTTTTTAAATGGAAGTCTTTTCATATCTGTAGTCATTTTGAATGCCTATCTCTGAACTCTCTCTATTGTTTCTATATCCTTTTTTTAAATAAAGTGACCAGAACTGAACATAATATTCTAGGACAAGGGCATAATATTGATTCAGAAACGAAAATTATTATTTTCAATCCCATTTTTTTATTCATCCTAACATTTTATTTGCATGCTGAGCAGAGATTTTCATAAAAACGTTGTCACGGGGCACCTGCATCATTACCCAGTGAACCTCACTGCCTGGCCAGTTAAGATGGTTTTGCAGTCACAAACGCACACCAGGCTGTCTATTTATTACATAACAATACAATGCAACGCAGACTTATAGCAAGGACTGGCTTCCCTGCCGCCCTGCCTGGCCTGGCTCACACTCTGAGATTCCTCCTGAGCTCTTTTGAGCTGCCCTTGATCCCTGTTTCCTCCCCTTATATTCTCCCTTGTTATCCTGTGATTGTCACCCATATGCTCATAATCCCCCACAAGAAAGTGTGTAATTGCCCTCAACTGGGCCTGCAGACTTCTCTAGGCTGCAGCAATGTCAGTGACCGGAGTGTTGCTGACAGCTCCCTGTCACAGATGTCCACAGTCAGATTTTTTTCTTGTGTGGTTACAATTAGATTTAGAATCCAGCAGAGCATCTCCATAGTTCAGATCATTCTTTCCAAAGTGTATTACCTTGCTTTTGTCAACAATTAATTTTATTTGCTATTGATGAACTGAGGGTTAGGTCCCTCTGAAATTCCTCGTGGTCTTCTCTAGCCTTTTCTAACCTATATAATTTTGTGTGATCTTTAAATTTTGCATCTGAGTATTCATCCATTTTTCCAGATTGCATATATTGAATACTGGTTTCTAGTATCATAACCTTGGGTGTACCAGGCTGTTAGCCTTTTGCCATGTTGAAAATTGGCTATTTATCCCTGCTTTGTTTGCTGTCTTAGTCAATACTTTACATCTCAATTCATGATTATTTTATTTCCTTAGTATCCTCCTGTGAGGGGCTTCATCAAAGAGGTTTTTGAAAATCCAAATAAATTTTGGCAACCAGCTCATCTTTAGCCACCGTTTTGTTGACACCAACAAGGAATTCTAGAAGAGCAGATGAACGATTTTCTTTACACAGAAATACCGGCTTTAAAAAAAAATTCTTTATCAGACAAGTTCTTGTTATTTAATTATTCTCAGTATGTAAAAACATTTCAAATATTTATGCAATGGTTTCTGTTTTTGTAAACAAAGACAAGATGGAAAAGTGTTCAGGCTCAAAATGTAAAATTGAACACTTAGACACATTAAGTCATATAATAATATACAGAGAAACAATTGAATTCAATTTATAAGCAAATAATATATCTAGTCCTGTTCCCACTGAAATCAGTGGTCCAATTCCCAGACTTTAATGGGGGATAAGCTTCATATATATGCGGTCTCCCACGGTCCTTACAGAAGGACTATAGATTGGATTCTAAGGCTATGTCTACACTACAGGGCGGGGATCGATTTCAGATACGCAAATTCAGCTACGGGAATAGCGTAGCTGAATTCGACGTATCTGATCCGACTTACCCCGCTGTGAGGACGGCGGCAAATCGACCGCCGTCGACGGCGCTTACTCCTACCTGGGCTGGTGGAGTACGTGCGTCGATTCGGGAATCGATTATCGCGTCCCAACGAGACGCGATAAATCGATCCCCGAGAGATCGATTTCTACCCATCGATCCAGGCGGGTAGTGAAGACAAGCCCTAATTCTGTAAACACAATACATTTAAACATTTATTCTAGTCAATACCAAAGTTATGGCAGATTTTATTTTAAATAAAATACCACAAAGAATAGAAAACCTCAACTGCATTTTGTGTGTGATGCTTGTATCTCATCCAGTATATTTCTGATGGATTCTACACAGACATCTCCTCTGTGATGTTTCATGCAGGCCTGCTTCCATACTTCTTCAAAGTTTTGATCTGAAATGCTCACTCCGATGTTACGGAGAATTCGTGCAATCTGTAAAGTAATATGTGATGGAATTAATTTTGGTCAGCATTTACTTTAATTAATATAGCAGCTGATCTTGCATTCATTATTCACATGAGGAATCTTAATCTGTCTAGGAGTGACTTTTGCCATTAATGAAGACTACAGGCCAAATCCTGGAGTGCTTAACCAAGCCAGCTCCCATTAAAGTTAATGTGAGTTTTATCTAAGGAAGGACTAAGGACTGCAAGATTTGGCCCTCAATGTATAAACTAGGTTAATGCAGCTTAAAGGTTCAGAAAGCAAGCACACAGAGTTCAGGAAATTTATAAGTTAAGGTTTCCAAAGAATCCTAATAAAACCATGCTACTAATCCATTATCTTTTATTCTTTACATTTATCAACATAAATATTATATTAAAGACTACATTTAACAAGGAAAACATGCCTTGAAAATGCTATGGGCCAGATCCTCAGGTGGTGTACATCAGCATAGCAAGGTTGATTTCAGTGAAGCTACCCCAATTTACACCAGCTTTGGATCTAGCCCCACTTATATACAATGAGATTGATTTTACACCAATGTAATGGAATAGAGGATCAAGCCCCTTAGTTTTCTTAGTTTCTCACATACATATTTATTCTGCATAACAATAATTACTACAAGCTGTGGCACTGTAGTACTTGCCTAACAGGTAGAGCAGAGTGTGGGTGGAATATTGCCATTCCATATTCATTTGTTCTTTTTCACTGCTTGTCTTTATTTTAGTATATTTTATTTTGTGCATGTTTCTTTGTTTCACATGATTTTTTTCTGATCTTTACTATTAATTCAGGGATTTCTCCCCTAACCTTTGTTCAGCCAAGAACTGGCTGCAAGGCAGCTGCACCAGACAGAGTTACTCCTTTATGGATATTGTTTTTCATTCCAGTGGCTTTTTGGTATACCCTCCATCACTTAGTGAGTGGTGGTGTTCCCAGTTTAGTTGCCAACCACCCAACCTTTGTACTACCTTGTGATGAATGTATTGATAATTTTTTATTGATAAAAACAGACTAAATCTTTTTCTTACAATCTCATAGAAGTCAATGGGATGACTCTTGGGAGAAAGATGAACAAGATTTGGCCTGATAAATCTTTAACCTTTAACATTCATAGCTTCCTACACTAAAAACAATACTACAATGCCATTTAAGTATACTGTTCTAGGAGACCTTTATCAACACCCTCATAGGGAGTATAAAACATTCTGAGCCCCATTAACCCAGTTTAAAACTACCACCTGTACCTCTATACTAGGTCATTATGTAGCCTGAGCGTTTCATTTTCAAAAGTCATAGTATAAAAAATTATAAAAATTAAATGTGAAAAAATATACCAACAGATATAAAATACTCACTTTACAAATTCACAAATCATCAAGAGTCAGTTTATCTGACTCAACTACCACATTCACAGTCTCTTTTACGCATGTTTATTGTCCAAACTTAGATCAAATCAACAAAAACACAGTTCCTCAACTCACCCTGGGATGTAGCTCACAAGACATTTTCTTTCTTTACTTCTCAGGGACTTCTGCCTCCTGTCCCAGGGACTCTGGTAGTCCTAGTTCTCCCAGGCAGGCTCCCTATTCCCAAGGAGGAGGCAGTGAGAGCCCTCTCTGCCTCTTTCCTGATTAGCTCTCAGCTCACCATCGAGGCTCCACCTCGCCTCTCATTGAGGCTTCCCTCGCCTCTCTTTAAGCTCAGGTGCCCCCTTTTAAAGCTCAAAGTATTACAAGTGATATAATTGCCCCACCCCTCTTAGGCCTTGTCTACTCCTAAGGAAAGCCTTAAAAACCCAGCCTTCCTCCAGGGCCCCCACCTAAAGTGGACCCCAAACACTACCCCAGACTTTTACCATACCAAAACAAAACCTATTTTACATACTACACTCCAGATAAAGTCATACATATTAGGATTTCCCAAATTCCCTCCTCCCCCCGCCACAACAAGTCCTTAAAACAGTACCTGCAGGAACACGTCTCTAACTCCATGCCACTCCGAGTCCTCTGTAGTGTGGCCAGCCTTACAGTCCATACCCTCCTCCTTTATCCAAAATTCTGCCTTACTTCAAAATGCTTTTATGTTTCCTTCCAAAATTATTCCACTGCTACTCGGGCAACCCTTACATCCTAGTAACCTTCCTCCCAGCCGCCCACCAGAGTTCCTCCATATCATCCTCAATCACAGCCCTCTTCTTTCTCCTAGCTGCCAGGGTCATAGAGGGATCTTTGCCTGGTGTCTTGCCTGAACCTCTATAAGCTGAAGGGGGTTGACAGCCATCCCCATATCATCACTGGAGGCAAAGTCTGCATCCCCCCCCTCAGGAGATCATTTAACCTCCATATTCATCTCAACCTTGCCCCAGCTTGTCTCTGTGATCATACTCTGCTCCTCCCACTCCCTACTGCGTTGGTCCACTTTCCCAACAGCCTCTTTATTGGTGCTGTGGGACAAGCACTCTCTTTTTAGCTTGTTGCACATTTTGCCACCACATCTGACTATTCTGGGTTTATCCAATTTTGGGGTCCCCTTCTTTTCTCTTGCTGCAACTTTTTTCCCTATGAGGGCAGTGCCTTTTAAATGTCCTGCTGTCCCACAGGCACAACCTAGCAGCCCTGTCCTTGTTTTAGCATCAGACAGAATATCAGCCAGAGCCCTTACGGTATCTTTTGCATCCTGCTGTGCAGAGTCATCCTTGCCATCATTGTTCCTATAGGGGCAGGTCCTCCCAATGTGGCCTTCCCACCCACATGCATAGTTTGCCCTCAACTGGGACTCAGACCTCCTGGCCCTTAAACATCTTTTCCTTGCCTGGTACCTGCCACTACTAACAGTTTCCCTTTGCAGAATCTCCATCATGTACTGCTGCTGCTTCTCTGTTGCCTCCGCCCACCTCTGCATGTCCAGCAGAGGTGAAAGTAAGCCGGTACAGTCCAGTACTGCGTACCAGCAAGAGCCAGTATGCCGGACCGCACTGGCTTCCGCGGCCAGGATTAAAAGTGCTCTGGAGCTCCGAATGAGGCCATGCCCCCTCAGGACTCCGGCAGTACCTGTAAGTTCTGAAAGTTACTTTCACTCCTGATGTCTCTTTTGATTCATCAGAATCTGCAGGAGGACTAGTTAGGTTTGCTGCTGTTGGTTGCCCACTTCCCAGAAATGAAGCAGGAAGCCGGGCAGTTGCTGCTATTCCGCCATATACCAGTTAAAGAAGGTAAATATTCCAGGGCTGAAGAGGACCTCATGGCCTTTTGGCTCCCTCTTTTCCCTCTTCCTTTAAAAAAAAAAAAAAAAAACCCACTCAGGACTGGCCTCACTCTCCCCTTGTATCAGGGCCCCTTCAAATTGCCTGCATTCTCCACCATGTGTAACAAGGCAGGGCTTTTCCCCAGCATGTGAAGGACTCACTGCCACACCCAACGTCTCTTTTATGTGGTTTTATTGACCGAACTTAGGTCAAATCAACAAAAACGCAATTCCGCAACTCACCCTAGGCTATAGCTCCCAGTGATTTTCCCCCCTTTAGTTCTCTGGTTCCTTCTGCCTCCCCTCTCAGGGGACTCTGGCAGTCTTCCTGCTCCTGTTTCCCTGCCTCCCAACCCAGGAGACTCTGACAGCCCTAACTCTCCAGGGATTCATATTCCCAGGGAGCGGGCAGTGACAGCCCCATGCTACTTTCTCTGCCCCTTTCCTGATTGGCAGTCAGCCTGACTCACCCAGCTTCTCCCTCAACAGGTCTCTCTAAGCCCAGGTGCCCTCTTTTAAAGCTCAGCAGGGGTCAGCTGAACCAACACTCACAGTTGCATTGGCCCTGCTCACTCTTAAAGAGACAGTGTCACCCTGTGACATCTTCCCATCTTGAAAACCAGCCCAGGCACAATATCTGCCCCCCTACCCTTTACTGTGATGGTAATGTTGATATTGAATAAGTGAATGACGTTATTTGCCAGTCAAAATAAACTCATTCACTCTAAGGGCCTGATTTGTAGCCCAATGAAAAGACTCTCATTGACTCCAAAGGGCATTGGAACAGGCTCTGATCCAGGACAGCACTAAAGCGCATGCTTAAGTCCCAATGTGTTCAATAAAGTTAAACATGTGATTAAGAGCTTTCCCGAATAGGAATGCTTTCTTCAATTGAGGTGCAGTGAGAACAATTTTTCAGTATGGTCTTAACCTATACTGTTTCATTGGTTAGTAATCTTGTGTCCGCTTTGATTTCTTGTAATGAAGGCTTTTGTAATGAATTGAGGGTCATATTGTGTAACTGACTATTAAGCAAACTCCTCATTGATTTCAATAGGGCTTTTTGCTCAAAAACAGGTGGCATGATACTGTCCCAGGTTTTTAAATTATAATTTCATTAGCCATTGCATGTTTGAGAAAAATTAATTCTCAATATCAAAATAAATTAAAAATTAAACAGAATTATTGAAATATGCAATGCACTGCATGAGTACAGGATGATTTAACACTTTATTGCTGTCTCCTATGTTCTGCATAAACTGGATAGTTTATAATGAAGTTTGACATTTCAGACTACATTATAACTTCAGAGAACAGTTTTGTCTAATGCATGATAAGTATAATGGGCTTATCAATGAAGCATAAATTCTATTTGCTGTTAGCTATATTCTGTGCACATGGATTTCCTGCTTCAGACAGATTATAAAATGTTAATACGCTCATGTGCAAGTCATTCTGAGGAATTCTGACAAGTCATCTTTTATATCTGAGGCCTCTAATTAGCAGTATACCTTACTGTAAAATACCTAACCACGCTCCAAGTGCACTTTCAAGCATGACTGAATACTTTATATAATAAAATGACCAAGGGAGGGAAGGAGGTTGTTGAGTCCCCTTTTTTAATTTTAGATTTGAATTTTATGTTTTGAGTTAGTATTATCTTAGAACTTTAATAAGCATCTCTTTAAAGTAATAAAATCAGCTCTTAATTTGTAACGTTGCTGGCATTAGAAAATACAAGAAAAGTAGTATTCAGTAATAAAACAGTGAAACAGTACAGAATAATGGAAGATACACAAGCCATTGATAAATTAGATTTTCACACTGAGATGTTTAAGTGTGTGTGAGAGAGGCATGGGAGTCCTACCAGAATTAAATGATTTTCTCTCATTTCCCATTGCCAGGACAAAAATGTAAATAAAAAATGTCTGTGTTCCTTCATACCCTTTGCATTAAATGTGAGGATTTCATTAAAAATGCTGACACATATTAATATATTTTCAAAAATAACCAGCCTATTCCAGTCATTTGGTTTTATAAAACACATACAACATATCCTATCACAACCAGTTCCTGCCCCATTCCTCTGCAGGTGCAAGAGACCCAAAACACAGCTGAACTGCCTCAATTCTATTATAATGCAGGAGAGGCGGGGCCTCTAAGGGTATGTCTACACTGCAGTTAAACACCCGCGGCTGGCCCGTGTCAGCTGACTCAGGTTTGCAGGGCTCAGGCCAGGGAGCTATTTAATTGTGGTATAGACGTTTAGGTTTGGGCTGAAGCCCAGGCTCTGGGAGCCCACATTGGGGAAGAGTCCCAAAGCTTGTGCTCCAGCCCAAGCCCAAATGTCTCCCCTGCAAATAAGCAGCCTCTTAGACCGAGCCCCACGAATCCGAATCAGCTGACACAGGCCAGCCACGGGTGTTCAATTGCAGTGTAGACATGCCCTGAAGTTCTAGATATGAAAATTGTGCAACCCCTGTACAAAACCACTGCACCATTCAGTCACATCTTTCTCCACAGCAGAACAGACAGGGTGATTTGGGATGGGGCCAGGCCAGTAGGTCTATGACTATGTGGATAATCTGGTTTAAACCTCCACAAGGGGGAAGGAGTGTAGACGTTATTGCATCCATGGAAGATAGAATCTGTCCCCCCATCTCTCACAGAGACTGCCTATTAACGTGGGCTTTGCAAAAAAGTTTAGAATTTGGCCCTCTGTGAGTAATGGGTGACATCTAGCAAAATCTTAAAACTACCTGAAGTAAACTTAGGTGGCAGCATACTTAAGGTATTTGTCATTTGACACATGTTTTAGGGTGATATAAATGTGATAAAGTTCTTATCATTTAGATAATAGGATGCCAAGGTAACAAAGTAACTGACATGATGATTTTTCTTCTGTTATAGCAATGACATATGCTCAAATGATATGTATAAGGGGTAAACATTTGACAGCAGTATTTGTGTAATGGGAGCAAGTGCATCAGCAATCAAAGCTCACAACTTCAAGGAAGAAATCCTGGAATATTTCTGTCTAAAATCAGCTAAAAGAATAGAGCCAGTCAGAGTAGAACTATCATTCTATAAATGTACTATAAAAATGCTTTTGTATGAATTACATTCAGGTGAAAAGGGCAACAAACTTAAAGGGACTCCCAGGAATATAATAAATTAAATCTGGATTAACAGTTTTGCACCTTAATTGCAGCACCCGGAAAAGTAGAGGGAAACTTTGGGGATCACAATGGGGGAGGGAGGAAAGGAATGAGGTAAATGCTATAGATGTGTTCGGTGAAGTGAGAACACTTCAAAAGTTCTGGAGGTTTAGAAAAGCATCTGTATATTTGTATGTTTTTCCTGAGTTTTGCCCACCATTATTATTAAAAAAATCTACTACTTGTGAAAATGAGTCTAAAACTGAAATATCACTCAAAGACTGAACTTCTGTGTATAATAATGTGAACAAAAACTATGTTTGGTGACAGCTATGGTTGCATCACAACCCAGCCTGCTAACTGAAAACCAGGAAGTGTGAAAATAAAAAAGTTAGTCTCCATTATTCTTTGCCATGTTCACATCACTTACAACACTGTCAACACCACAGTCCAGCATTTCACAAGGCATCCGCTCCAACACATACCACACAATAATACCGTGATGCTCTGTACCTCGGGGGAACACCCAGCACTCCCATGTTCATCTTTATCAAGAGCCCAATCTTATCATTGGCAGTCAATGGGAATTTTTCTAGAATGCAACTACATCTTTGTACACCTCTACCCCAATATAACGCTGTCTTCAGGAGCCAAAAAATCTTACCGCATTATAGATAAAACCGCATTATATCGAACTTGCTTTGATCCGTGGGAGCGCGCAGCCCCGCCCCCCCGGAGCACTGCTGTCATAACTATAAAGGGAAGGGTAATAGCTGTCCTGTGTACAGTACTATAAATCCCTCCTGGCCAGAGACTCCAAAATCCTTTTCCCTGTAAAGGGTTAAGAAGCTCAGGTAACCTGGCTGGCATCTGACCTAAAGGACCAATAAGGGGACAAGATACTTTCAAATCTTGGGGGGGGAAGGCTTTTGTTTGTGTTCTTTGTTTTGGGACGGTGTTCGTTCTCGGGGACTGAGAGGGACCAGACATCAATCCAGGTTCTCCACATCTTTCTAAGCAAGTCTCTCCTATTTCAAACTTGTAAGTAAATAGCCAGGCAAGGCGTGTTAGTTTTCCTTTGTTTTCTCAACTTGTAAATGTACCTTTTACTAGAGTGTTTATCTTTGTTTGCTGTACTTTGAACCTGAGACTAGAGGGGAGTCCTCTGAGCTCTTTAAGTTTGATTACCCTGTAAGGTTAATTTCCATACTGATTTTACAGAGATGATTTTTACCTTTGTCTTTAATTAAAAGCCTTCTTTTTAAGAACCTGATTGATTTTTCCTTGTTCTAGATCCAAGGGGTGGATCCTGACTCACCAGGAGTTGGTGGGAGGAAGGAGGGGGAATGGTTAATTTCTCCCTGTTTTAAATCCCAAGGGGGGTTGGAACTGATTCACCAGGAGTTGGTGGGAGGAAGGAGGGGAATGGTTAATTTCCCCTTGTTTTAAATCCAAGGGGTTGGATTTGTTTTCACCAGGGATTTGGTGAAGGTTTTTCAAGGTTTCCCAGGGAGGGAATCCATTGAAAATGGTGGCAGCCGAACCAGAGCTAAGCTGGTAATTAAGCTTAGAAGTTTTTCACGCAGGCCCCTACATTTGTACCCTAAAGTTCAAAGTGGGGATCTCAGTCCTGACAACTGCTTTACCGTGTTATATCTGAATTCGTGTTATATCGGGTCACATTATATCGGGGTAGAGGTGTATGTACGAAATTCTCTTCTCTTGTCCTCTCTTTGTAATCTTTTTATTAATCTTTTTTCATAAAGTTTTTTAGAAGTCTGCATTCTGAAGACTGAAGAAATCAGAAATTTTTTGAAGACACGATGGCCATGATTCAGCAAAGCACATAAGTATGTGTTTAAGTGGTTTGCTGAATTGGGACCTATATGGCACTTAATTTGTAATGAAAGAGGTGTCGGGGCTCCAGCAATTATGTGCCAGGGCATAACCAATTTTTTTTACATTCATAACTGATGCAGCAAGCCCAGAGGTGCCGGGACTATGAACTGCCAAGCCTAGAGGTGCGGGGGGGGCTCAGCCCTGGCAAGCCCTAGCATAAATTAAGCACTGGACTTATATTTGTACAACTTATACAGTATGTCTGACATCATATATTTCATGTAAGTGCTATATTGTCATTATCTGAGCTTAGGAGGTTTTGTATATGTAAAGACACTGTGGGTAAAATTTTCAAAATCACCTAAGTGACTTAGGACTCTATAGCACTTAGAAGGCTAAGTCACATGACTTTAGGTGGCTCTTAGGAGCTTCAATCACTGAGACACTTTTGAAAATTTTGTCATATACTCGTATTAACTAATACTTGTAAAATTAGTGGATCATAGAAACTTAAGCTCCAGTTCAACAAACCATCTCTTTTCAACAAAGCACTTAAGCAAATTTTAAGTGCTTTGCTGACTAGCAACAGACTTATATACCTGCTTATGTGCTTTGTTGAACTGGAGCCTTAATGAAGAATGTTGAATAATTACCTTCTTTATGCTATTGGACAGTGTATGACTGTAAAGGAAGTTGGCATTTCTTCAAGAACCATACGATTAAGATTAAGGGATTTTAGTGTACGTGGTCCCAGATTAGTTTAAACTGATATGAAAAGATAAATTACGTCATTCATATTTTTTTCCTGATGGATCCTCAAGTCACAGAGTTAAGGTTATTTTATCTCTATATTTGGCACTGGTATGACCACTGCTGGAATACTGTGTCCAATTCTGGTGCCCACAATTCAAGAAGGATGTTGATAAATTGGAAAGGGTTCAGCAAAAAGCAATGGGAATGATTAAAAAGCCTGTGTTAGAGCAATAGACTCCGGGAATTCCATCTATTTAGCTTAACAAAGAGAAGGTTAAGGGGCGACTTGATTGTAATCTACAAATACCTACATGGGGAACAAATATTTAATAATGGGCTCTTCAGTTTAGCAGAGAAAGGCATAACACGATCCAATGGCTGGAAATTGAAGTAGACAAATTCAGACTCGAAGTAAGGTGTAAATTTTTAACAGTCAGAGTAATTAATCATTGGAACACTTTCCCAAGGATCATAGTGGATTCTCCATCACAGAAATTTTTGAAATCAAGACTGGATGTTTTTCTAAAATATATGCTCTAGGAATAATTTTCAGGAAGTTCTGTGGCCCGTGTTACACACAGGGTCAGACTAGATGATCACAATTGACCCTTCTGGCCTTGGAATCTATGAAAGGCTGTATGGGTGCCGTAGCAGTGCATTTCTTTGCCTTCATATGTTTGGATCTCTTAAGATTAACTTTAAGTTCTGAATTTTCTGGGTTCAGAATGCTTGTTTTTGTAATAATTAAAACATTCTTATAATTTTTTCATCCTTAAATTATTGGTATGTACTATTAATAAAGATATCAGTTTAACCTAATTTTCTGTCTGCTAATATTAATATTGGGCACTTGTAAAATGCCAAATATTTCATCCACAGATCTCAGTGCTTTACAAATCATTATTAACCCCATTTTACAGATAGCAAAACTTTGGTACAGAAAGGTTACATGACTTGCCAAATTACACAATAAGTCAATCATAAATCTGGGAATTTAACCCAGGTTTTTTGACTTTCCGTGTGGTGCCCTATCTGCTTGACCACATAACCTCCCAGACCCATTCTGCAGGTGTACCAGAGGTATCTAGAGAAAATCTTCAGAAGCAAGGTACAGTACCTCTGACTTTGGTCTTGTCTTAAAAAAATCTCTCTCATACACTCCTTTTTGGCTGAAGACAGATGGACATAATAATGCATAAGCATTGGCTTCATCACCATAATTAGTTCTGTCACTGATGCGGCGAACACGAGGGGCAGGAATATCTGAACGAATGGTTGGAACGCCGTATAATGGGTAACCTGTGGAGAAGTAATCAATACATAACATAAAGAAATGAAAGAACTATGCTTGCAGCAGTAGCTTACAAAGAAATAGCAGCTGTGTCATATAGTATTCCCCCAAACTAGGGAAGGGTGAACTACTTTGGATAAAATAAGAACTGACCTGAAATTCTGCCTGAAACTCAAGTCAAATCTTTTTTTATGGGGTTTTAAAAAAGAGATTATTTAATTTTCTTCCCACCCAGTTTTTACATGCTTCTACACTTCATAGTTTCAGCTAGAACCAGAAGCATAAGTATTTAAATATTGTAAGGAAGGTTATTGTTGCTTTATTTCCAACCAAGTCAAAAACAGGATTTTATTAGAAATATCATAAAAAAAACTGGTTCTCCTGAGACTTCCAGTATAACTTCTAGATCAAAGAGTTTTGATTAACATCCAAACTTTTGGGTTCTTATCCAAAATGAACCTCCAAAACTTAATCTTAAGTATATGAATAAAATTTGGTTTAATACTGTTAGATAAATTAGATTTAGGTAGTGGGCTATCCTATGTAATTAGCACATTTGCCAATACTTTCTAAAATTGCTTCTGATTTTGTCTTCACTAGCATTCACTGTACTTACAAGTTGCAGGGAGACCTCCTACAGTTGCATTGTACTGAGAAGAAGTTGTGCGATAATCAGCAAATACACGATCTGTTGGTCTTGTAAGAGTTTTTGGTGTCTTTTCTGAGGTTCCAGGTTCCTTTGGTACAAGATCTTCATCTTTTAACAGTGATCCATTGTTTGTTTTGATTTCTGCATCTTCAGATAGGGAAGGCTCAGAACCATCTGGCTTTTTCCCTATAAAATGTGAAGGTTATAAAATAGCCAAAATTATTAGATGCCCACAACATAGTAAATATTTTAAGTAGTAAAAACAGTGACTTAACCCTACATTGTTATTGAGTAGAAAAGATTTAATATATAGATTACACATTTTCAAATGGTTCTGAGAGATTTTTAATCTCTCCTGCTTTATGGGATACATTTGCATAGCAAAATAAACTTCACAAAAGGAAAAGCCCTACTGTTCTGACTGAGATTTGCACCTGATAGGCTCTAATATTAACCCAACTTTAAAAAGTACTTATGATAAAATCAGAATCCCTGGACTTTTACAATCTCCAGTGGATCACTTCAAGGAAAAATAAAAACAAAACTTCCTCCAAGGATTTCTCCAGATTGCAAAGAGAGAAATCTTTGGTGCAATCCGCTTAAATAGTAAAGTACACATATATGAAAAAGGAAAAAACAACCGTTACAACTCACGTCTGACAGATTAAAATTCAGTTATTGTAATTTACCTTGATACCGCACAATGAGGCAGTGGTGATCATGGAACTATTCTCTTCTGTAGAGGTTCTTATACTGCATTTATCATTATAGTTTCTGAGCATCATCCAACAGAGCATTAAGCAACATGACTACACATTTGTCACATATTATTTGTTCTCTCATGTTGGTTATGGCTCCCTGATTCTTTGCTCCAGCACAGCTTAGAGCAGTGGTTCTCAACCAGGGGTACGTGTACCCCTGTGGGTACACGGAGGTCTTCGGGGGTACATCAACTCATCTAGATATTTGTTTTACAACAGGCTACATAAAAAGCACTAGCAAAGTCAATACAAACTAAAATTTCGTACAGACAATGACTTGTTTATACTGCTCTATATACTATACACTAAAATGTAAGTACAATATTTATATTCCAGTTGACTTATTTTATAACTAAATGGTAAAAATGAGAAAGTGAGCAATTTTTCAGTAATACTGTGGCTGTGACACTTTTGTATTTTATGTATGATTTTGTGAACAAGTAGTTTTTAAGTGAGCTGAAACTTGGGGGTACACAAGACAAATCAGACTCCTGGAAGTGGTACAGTAGTCTGGAAAGGTTGAGAGCGACAGGCTTAGAGCAATCTGAGGGCTGTACAGAACACATGCCATATGAGGTCAGCTGAACTGCATTGTATAGGACACTCTGACTGCTTCCACACCACCACTCTCTTTCTGTCCCTGTGTTGACCGGAGACATCAAAGCGGAAGATGATGAGCCATCTACATTGTATGATGCCAACTGGGGAACTCCCAAGTAGGCACTTGTGGGTAGTTTGTGCTCTTTTTACTCTGCTCGGGTAATATAAAGGGAGAGGAATGGACTGGAGAATCTAATATCTAAAGGACACATTGCCAGCTATCAAAAAATTGTATCGAGAGCTCAATGTTCAAATGGAAACATTACAGATGAATCCAGGTTTTTGCTAGCAAATGCAAACTTTTAATATTTTTCTCTAGTCATTTCTTTTTTGTTTTCCAATTGAACCCCCTTCCCAAACTCTAGCAAATGGGCTTGGTAATTCCCAGCGGGAAATCCATTCATCCAGCACACAGATCAGAGGAGCCTCTTTGTAGCCATACTCCGCAATGTACTGGGGGCCTGGAAGCACTTGCATGGGCTTCCAATTTCTACGCCTCCTGTTTAGTATGTGTTCTGCTTCAGCCAGGGCCTTTTCCAGTGGCTGAGGAACAGACAGGGTTATCCTGTAAGTGCTTTCTAGCACTAAATCACATACCTTTTGTAATTATGTTTTTTTCAAATTCTTCAATAGACATTTTGTCTTTCCAGTTAAGAAAGTTTACAAACTCCAGATAGTCAATCAGACCATCTTTATCCAAATCACAGTAATCAAATAAAGCATCCAGCAATTCCTCATCTAGATCGAGATTTAGCTGAAAACAAGACTTCCTCAGTTCTTCTTTGTCTATCTTCCCATCACCGTTCTATGACAAAGAACACACAACAGTTATCATCACAAACACTGCATCAGAGGTGTTCAAACTATGGCCCATGGTCCGGATACAGACAGTAGGTCATAAACATGTAGCCAATCATATCATTTAAGAATATTCAAATTGCAGAATCTTGGACTCATAGACATGTATGTGGGGAGAGACCACAAGAGGTGATCACGTTGAGCCCCCTGCGCTGAGGTAGGACCGATAAAAACTTAGACCATCCAAGACAAGTGTTTGTCCAACCTGTTCTTAAAAACCTCCAATGATGGGGATTCCACAACCTCCCTTGGAAACCTATACCAGACCTAACTACCCTCAAAGTTAGTTTTTCCTAATAGCTAACTTAAATCTTCCTTGCTGCAGATTAAGCCCATTACTTTTTGTCCTACCAGTGGACATGAAAAACAATCAATCACCGTCCTCTTTATAACAGCCCTTAACATATTTGAAGACTGTCATCAGGTCCCCTCTCAGTCTTCTTTTCCTCAGACTAAACATGCCAAATTTTTTAACCTATCTTTATAGGTCAGGTTTCCTAAGCCTTTTACCATTTTTGTTCTTTTCCTCTCAACTCTCTCCAATTTATCCACATCATTCCCAAAGACAGAATCCAAAAATCCAGAGCAGTTTGGGAACTCACAACCTGAATTCACAAGCATCAATGAAATAACTTTTTACTTAGATAATAAGGTAACTTGAAATTAAGAGCTAATGTCAAAGTAACAGTGTATTGTGACAAGATGACAATCTAATAATAAATGCTGAGGCAAAGATAAGACTTCTTTTCAAATAAGGTGTCAATCCAGAGTGAACACTATAGTTAAGGTTCCACAGGGAATTCCAATATAACTCCCATGTTTTTTCTCTTGGACCTGAAATTTTTCAAGCTCAGTCTCTGAAGAAGTAAAATTTGGAGAAAAGTCTGAAGAAAATCATTCAAACACTTTTGAATTATGAAAGACTGACATAAAATATACTTATATAGCTTTTAAAAAGTTAAGATTACTTCTGCTCACTGATTTCCTTTGCTTGCTGATATCTTAAAAACAATGAAACAACAAAATTTCAAATCTGGCATGTAGCTAGTCCTTCATGAAGAACAGTCACTTAGCTAAGCTTGAAAACAAATATATTAAAATATTTATGTGGTTGAGAAATTGCTTCTGAATATGTCCATGGGCATCTGCTAAGACATGTCAAAGTTTCCAGGAAAACCTTCCAGTTACAAACAGCCTAGTGGCCCAGGCAAGGAGTGGAGCTGTTTTCAGGCTGTTGTGATAATTTGGACATAGGGGAACTGCAGTTGTGTCAGGGAAATATGCAGCAAAGAACCTTAACATCAGGAAGTGGAGAAAATCATAGCTTCACAAAATATCATAGATCCTATGATTTTAGAGTTACACCAGTGGTGGTAGAAGCAAACTGTAATTGGGGGTGCGGGAGATGGAAGGACAGGAGGGGCAGAGAGGGGAGGTACTGAGACTTGGTGCGGGGCCTGGGGATTCCTACTTTCTCCAGGACCTATTCCATCCCTCCGGATCCTGCTCTTTACTCCTTGGCTCAAACCTGTGCCCACCAGTCCTGTTTTTACCTATGCTCCCCCTCCCAAGCATGCACAAGTTTACGCACCAGCAGAGCCACCATAATATTTCCATTGCAGGGGAGCTAGCCCCTCCTGCCACACCCTAGTTCTGCCGCCTGCACCACTCTACAAATTTTGTTCAATTCTACAATACTATATAGCTCTCCTTTCTGCACACACCCATTCACCAAACTACTCTGCCCTTCCCAATACTATTAGTTGTGAATGGTTGTTGCAGTAGTTAGGTGTGCTGGCAGATGGTAGTTTGGGAAAGCAATTGCTGGAAGGCTGGTATCCTTAGCTGAGACAGAGTGTGACGCATGGCTAGAAAGGGTTAAACATCCTGAAAAATAAATAGCCCTCAAAAGACATGTGGGGAGATGATGTTTGTGTTTTTGTGTATTTATCTACTTCGATATAACACTGTCCCCGGAAGCCAAAAAAATTTTACCGCGTTATAGGTGAAACCGCGTTATATTGAACTTGCTTTGATCCACCGGAGTGCGCAGCCCCACCCCCCGGAGCACTGCTTTACCGCGTTATATCCGAATTCGTGTTATATTGGGTTGCGTTATGTCGAGGTAGAGGTGTATGAGTAGAGTCAACAATGAAATCAACAGTCCCTGTCTATGGTGTATTCTGATAGTTCAGAGATCAAAAGAACATACTAGCATTTAAATGAATTGTAAACACGGGATATCTCTGTATTCATCTCTCTTTGAAATGTACTGTGAATGGTGAAGGAATAAGCAAAATGCCTTATGTTAATTCGTATAGCTAAGTACTGGTGATGGACCTCCTTCAAAGTCATCCTAACTACCTTTTGTTCCCAGAGGAAATTCCAACTTGTCAAAGAGAACATAAAATTGTAAAAAAGATCCTTGGGTCCTGATTCTGTCATCTCAGATCTGCTTAAGCTTCATCGGGGGAAGTTTGAGTTGCAAGACTGATGTCCCAGCTATGCTGGTACGCCCTGAATATGATATTTGGACATTGGACTATAACCTATGAACTATTACTGAAAGAACTCTTTGCAACTACAAAGCTCACCATCTCTGCTATGAATCTGAACCTCAATGAATTGAACGCATGTCTGTATGTATAATGATCTTTTAACCATACTCTCTCTCTCTTTTGTTTTTTAATAAATATTAGTTTAGTTAATAAGTATGGGCTGTAGCATGTATTTGTGTAAGATCTGAAATATTCAATAACCTGGGAGGTAGTGTCCGATCCTTTGGGATTGGTAGAACCTTTTCTTTTATATGATGAAATAAGATTTTCAGGAATCTTCATCTTATTTGATTTAGGTACCTGGATGGAGGCCTGAGGCTGGATCACTTTAAGGGAACTGTGTTGTTTGGACTTCTGAGTAACTAGTGAGGTAATAAAGAAGCTGTTTTATGCTGGCTTGGTAAATCTAAGTATTGGAATATCCACCAGCTTTTTGGGGATGGTCTGCCACATTCTTTGCAGTTCGCCCTAATTGAGTGACCTCATCTGGCCCCCACTGGGCCCCCGTCACACAGAGTTATGTCTGTGGTATGTGATTTGTGGTGTATGGTAGTTTTGTTAGTAGTAAGGTGTGTACCTGTGGGTGCAGAAGCGGAGAGTAGGTACTGTTAGGTGACTTAACTTTTCATTTTCTCACTCTTGTGGTTTTGTGTAAGGTATGTTATATGTGCAGCAACCCTAATTAAGATTGTGTGTATTCATTTTTTCTGGGTTTTTTTTTTTTTTTTCAAATCGAAAGTAGAGGTAGATTAGGTACTTTGGTTGGGAGTGAGGGACATTGGGTGTTGGTAGAAGCATAGCTGATGCTGGTGAAGTGGAGGCAATGTTGCCCAGTGGATATAGCACTGGACTGAGACGTAGGAGACCTAGGTTTTATTCCTGGCGCTACCACTGGCCTACTGCAACACCTTGGCAAGTCACTTTGCTGCTCTATGCCTCTGTTTCTCCAACTTTGAAATAGGAATAATGATCCTTACCTCATTTGTAAAGCGCTTTGAGATCTATTGACAAAAAGTGATATAGGAATTATTATTATCATCCTTTTTAGATTTTCTGTATATAAAATCTTCATGTCCTCAGCTGCATGTGAAATATTATGTCAGCAGCTGCATATAAAACCTTCTCCACTGTAGAATAAAATCTGCCAGAAAAGTGTAGCTGTTGCCAGAGATGTGTCCTATGCAGAAGATATTATGTTAAAAATAAAGATTTTGCCAATGCATAAGATTTTATATGTTAGCTGCCTGAAGTTTTTCTTTATGACGAATAATGACAAAAATTGTTGATCCTCAAAAATTATTTTAACTACCCATTGTATAAGATTTACTGAAAATTCAGCTTTCTAGTATGTTTGTGCATTAAATAATATTATTTTAAAGATACATAATAACAAAAAAGTGAGATTTCCCCAGATAAATTACAGACAGAGCCAATTTCAAATAGATTCTATTCAAAACATCTGAAAAGAAACAAAATCAAAATTACACAGAAAATTCAAAGGGCATAAAACTAATATGAAAGCTTCACATAGAAAGATCACTTACAAGTACAGAAAAACAGAACTGTATGCTCTATTTTAATCCTGTTTCAGAATGCAACATCAACTTCAGAGTTGCAACCAACACTTCATGCCATGCCACATCATTGTCTATAGAGTGCATAATAGAAAGGTTTGTCTGTCATGTTGTCCTATCATATTTTTAACGTATATTTAATTCTTTTATTACTATTCTATATACATTCATGCACATATCTATAACCTTGGAAAGTTAATATATATCACACACATATTATGCACACAAATTATGTGTATGTAAATTTGTATTCTCTCAGAACACTGACCTTGTCGTAATGCCTGAATGCTTCTAGTAATGTGCCAAAATTGTGGTAGTTAGCTTTCTTCAAATTCTGTCGAATTGCAGTGAAGACAGCTCTCTCTCTGTCTTTACCACGGAGGAACTCACTTGGAACCCTATTGTGAAGAAGATCACCAACTCCTACGAAATAAATAAACTCCTGTTTAGTTACACATTTACAGTAAGCTAAAAATTTCAAAAATGGATTCTAATTTTGGGGGCCTCTGCTGAGGTATGCTCAACTTGAGACTCCAAGGGCCTGGCTTTCAGAGTTGCTGAGCACCAACAACTCTGTTTGGCTCATATAATTGCAAATGGGAAGATAGCTGGCCCTCAAGATGCTCTCCTTATTTACATGTGGTCCATGCCATGAAAAGGTTTGTATATTCCTGAACTAGACTCTCACAACTCTATCCAGAACCTCCAAAAACACCTAAAAAAGAGATGAGCATTACATGATGTACTGAAAGTTAATAGAGTCAGGATAAGTTGCACAAATGGGGAACATGAATTGCCAGTGTCAAGGGACATCCACTAGGGATGCCCTATCTCCAGCCCATTCTGTTCCAAAGGGACATATTTTTAATAACTATGGAAAATTGAACACAATATTCCAGGTGAGGATGTACCATTAATTTCTATAATGGCAACATAATATTTTCTGTATTATTCTCCATCCCATTCCTTAAGCATCCTAGCATTTGTTTGCTTTCTTGACCACTGCTGAACATTGAGCAGAGGTCTTCAATGAGCTGTCCACAGTCATACTCAAGTCATTTTCCTAATTTGATAGAGAAATTTAGAATCCATTATAATGTATGAGTTGTTCAAATTATCCCTTCAAATATCCATTACTTTCTATTTGCCAAGACTGAATTTCATCTGCTATTGTGTTGCTCTGTAATTTAGCTTGTTTAGGTCCCTTGGAAGTTCCTCACAATACAAACACACTACAAACACTTATGCACTTGACTTCAAGGGACTACTCAAGGTAGTAAAGTTAAACTTGTGATTAAGTGTTTGGAAAACTGGGGCCAATATTCTCTGGCCTTGACTATTCTAAATAATTCTGTGTTATCTGAAAATGTTGCCACCTCAATGCTCGCCCCCATTCCAGATCATTAATAAATATATTAAAACAACACCAGTTTTAGTATGGAATTTTGAAGCACCTTGCTGTTAACTTTTTGCCATGATAAAAATTGTTTTCTCTCTCTTAGCCATTTTCTGATCCATGACAATACCTTGCCCCTCACACCATGAGGGACTTTGCCAAAGGCCGTTTGAAAATCCAAATAAATTATGTTAACCAGTTCTCCTTTTTTTCCACTGTTTTATAAACATGTTCAAAGAATTCTAATACATTAGTGAGGCACAATTTTCCTTTGCAGAAGCTGCGCTCTCCTTTGCTCACCACTTCTTTTCCTTCTTTCCACTCTATCACATCATGATCTTCTTCACATTTTATAATTCTATTTTAAATTATCATTTCAGCCAATTAGCAGGTACAGAAGTAAAGCTTATAGGTCTGTAAACTGTTGAATAATCTCTAGCACCCCTTTAAATTATAGATACAACATTTTCTACCCTCCAGTTCTCCAGCAGGATAGCTGCTTTTAATGAGAGCCCATATTTTTGCTAGAGTGCGCATATTTTTGCTAGCAGCTCAGAAACTCATTCTTTATTTTCTTCAGAACTCTTAGATGTATACCATCTGGGGCTTGTTGCTTTCAATTTATCTATCTCATCCAGCACCTCTTATTTTGACCCCTCAATTACTAATACTACCTCATTTTTATTACCAGAAAAAAAAAGCATGTCCAAGGTAGGAATCTCCCCTACATTTTCTGGGGTGGAGACTGATGAACAGAAATACATTAGTTTTTAGCAGTGTTCTTGTTTTTCTTAATCGCTTCCTTAATTGCTCCAAAGGATCCACCAATTCTTTTGCTAGCTGCCTGTCTCTGGTACATTTAAAGAATGTCTTGATGTTTGTTTCACACATTTAGCTATTTTCTTGTCAAATTCCTCCTAATTTCCTTCTGACATATAACTTGCTGTAGCTCATGCTCCTTTTTGTTGTTTCACTTGGGCTGGATTTCCATTTTCTGAAGGATGTCTATTTGTGTTGAGCAACCCTTTGAACCTTGTCATTTAGCCATACCTTCTGGTTTACTGGTTTCCTTTCTGCTTCCCTTTTGTTTAGACTGAGGTATGCATGCTTTCTGAGACTATTATTGTTAATTTAAGTAGCATCCATCTCAAATCTAAGCATTCACGTCTGACTCTAGGGCCTTGTTTATTAATGCCTGAAATCCCTTTCTAAAATTTAGTGTCACTAAGCCTTTCTCATGGTAGTTTTTTAACTGTGTAAAAGCACTTAGAAAATCACTGCATTACAAAGCTTGTAGTCATCACTTCAAAATAATCCTACTAACTAAATACGATTTTAAAAAGGCCACTGGTATATTTACCGAACTCATCAGGACGAAGAAACATTCCAAATGTATGGTCTGGTGGCACGTTCATAGTTTCTGCTATGCTGTCAATGAGAAGAAGTGTACTAGTTAAGTATGTTATTACTGACCAAAATGCATGCTACATTCTAATTGTGAAAAATTAACCTATCATCTCTCTACCCATACTATAACCAAAGAATAAAGAAAGCTCCATTCAGCAAACTTCACCTGAAACTTGTTCACTGGTACTTTTTACATGAATCAAAGCTGACACTATTGATGATTCCTTTCTTTTACAAACCCTTTTTTAGTGTAAAATACCAACTGTCAAAAATACTGTATAGCAGACTTTTAATGTCTTTGAATTTGATGTTTATATTTTCTGAGGGAAAAAATCTTGTGACCCAAACAAGTTATTTTTCTATTTATCGGACAAAAGAAATGCGAGTGAAAAGTCTTTTTAGTGTATCTGTCAAATAACACTTTATATCTATGCTGAATCTGATCTCTAGTCAAAATAACACCTACAATTAAACAATTATTAACTAGAGAAAGGATATTCATCACGTGACAGATTAAGATTTTCAAAATTTTTCTGATTTTTGCAATTCTGTACCTACAACAACAGAAGTCAAGGCAACATCCATCTGGAAAATTTGACCCTATTTTATTAACTAAAACCAACATTTATCAATTATACTAAATATTTATTTGTTTAGGATTTTTTAACATAAATAGCTGCTTCAGCATATTCCTTAAAAATGTAAAAACAAATCAATATTCTTCTTTAACTCTTAGTTTAATAGCTATATATTTACCATATGAACCACAAATCTCCATCATAAACAAGAAAGGCGTCTATGTTCCACTTCCACACAGGGGAGCACAATAATCAACAGCCCCAAGGTATCTGATGTGTAGCTATTTGGCTGCATCCTCACCCTCTCACCTTTTCTGCATTAGTGGTGGAATGGGGGTAGGGTAAGAGGAGGGTCTACAAAAACAAGTGGAGACTGAGAATTCCTGGTGCCAACCCTGCAAAACCCCAGGCAGCTGCATGGAGAGTCTTTACACTCCTTCAGGGCACTCCAGAAATAACAACACAGCTGGCTCCTGGCCATGCTGCCATTAGCTGAATGTTCAAGCGATCCATTCTGTAACCCCTACAATGGGGCTTGGAGAGCTTAAGGGTAGTTAATGGTACTTCAACCATCAACTCAGTGGATTCTAGTCCCTGGTAGAGGAGAATAGGCTGCTAAACAATTTGCCCTCAACTCCTCCATTTCCTGGCCACACAACCTTTTCCCATGCAGACAGTCACCTGGGTTTTCTATGGAGGGAAAATGGGAATATTGGTGATCAAACAGATCATCAAAACTAGTGTCAGTGGAGGTACTAACCAACAGTTAACTCACCTTCCCATCCCTGTCTCTACAGACTAGGAATGTCAGTTCCCTCAAACTTTGGAAGCTCAGACAAGGCTGCAGAAGCCAGACATGTCAGACACCACCACACATAGGAAGTGGCACACACTAATCTGCAATACATTTATTTTTAAGATACACATTTAGGCCCCAATTCAGCAAAACACTTAAGCCTATGTTTAAAGTTAAGTGCATGTTTTAGGGCCTTAATTTCTCAAATCAGGGCCTGAATCAGGGCCTAAATTTCTTAAAAAGAGGGATGGTAAATTTCTGTAGCGCAGTGGTTCTCAAACTAGGGCCACCACTTGTTCAGGGAAAGCCCCTGGCAGTCCAGGCTGGTTTGTTTACCTGCCGCGTCCGCAGGTTCGGCCGATCGCGGCTCCCACTAGCCGTGGTTCGCCGCTCCAGGCCAGTGGGGGCTGCAGGAAGCGGCACGGGCTGAGGGACTTGCTGGCCTCCCTTCCTGAAGCCCCCATGGGCCTGGAGCGGCGAACCGCGGCCACTGGGAACCACAATCAGGGCCGGCTCCGGCTTTTTTGCCGCCCAAAGCAAAAAATGCCCGGCTGGCCGGAGCAGCAAGGGGGGGGGGGGGGGAGGAAAAAAAACAACCCCCCAGCCGGAGCGGCAAAAGGGGGGGGGGGAGAGGCCCAGGAAACAAACCTGCCCCCGGCCGGAGCGGCGAAGGGAGAGGGGGGAGAACAAACCATCCGGCCGGAGCAGCAAAGGGGGTGGGGGACAAACTGTCCGGCCAGAGCAGCAAAGGGTGGGGGAAACAAACCTGCCCCCAGCCAGAGCTGCGGGCGGGAGGGACGACAAACTGGCCCGCCTGCCGGAGCGGCAAAGGAAAGAAAAAATAAAAACAAACAAAAAATACCTGCGGGACAGCGGGAGTGTGGGTGCAGGGGGACTCCCGGCCCTGCAGACCCCTGGCAGCGGAGTGCGCACCCCGGCTAGCCGGGGGGGGAGAGAGAAGGGGGGTGGCCAGGGCTTCCTTAAACAGGGCGCTTGCCACGCGGCCCCTCCCACTGCGCCGCCTGCTGGGAGGGCTCCGCGCCGCTCCGTTTGGCAGGCAGGGAAGGACATGGGCTGCCCTACCGGACTTGATGCAGGGCGCTCCCCTCCTCTGCCCCCTACAGGGCGGCGGGAGCAGTAAACCAAAAAGAAAAAACCTGCAGAGGCGGCCAAAGCAGTGAAGCGCAAAACAAAACAAAACCAAAAAAAAAAAAAAAAAAAAAAAGGATTAGATGGAATGCCGCCCTTTGAAATCTGCCGCCCCAAGCACGAGCTTGCTCGGCTGGTGCCTGGAGCTGGCCCTGGCCACAATTGGCCGAACCTGCAGACGCGGCCGGTAAACAAACCAACCCGGCCTGCCAGGTTCTTTCCCAGAACAAGCGGCAGCCCTAGTTTGAGAACCACTACTGTAGAGCATTGTTCAAATGTGCTCCAAATTAGATGGATTTAGGCCTTTTTAGATTAATACTGTACATATTCTATGCAGAAAAAAGAGGAAGTGCTTTTTGCAGGTACTGACACCTTTTTACTTTTTCAATTAAGTGAAAAATCATTGATCATTTAAAGTGAAATTCACCCTTCTCTCCTTCCTCTCATGTACAAATCCCAATTAACCTGGCTTTTTGTGAAGAATTTTGGGATTTGGGAAGGCATGGAATCCACCTCCAAACCTATCGACAGGCGGCAAGGCTGCAATTCAGCCCCCCCCCCCCCCCCCCCCAGCGACCATTATTAAAGTCTAATGGATTAAATAAAAGCTGCTTTCCCATAAATGCTTTTAGCCCCATCCTAGGTCCTCCACCAATAACTCCTCTCCATACCGGTTTCTTTAGGGCTGGTGAAAAGCCCCCATCTCCAGTATATAGGGGTGCAGTGGCACCCATGCCCAGCCACACCACCAGTTTTCCCTAGCCCAACAATGAGGCAATATAGGGCTTAAGAATGCTGAGGGCCTTGCACAGAGTCTGGATAATTCCATCCTTGGAAAATATCTCTTCACTTACGGATCAAGGACTTTTCCAAGCTGAGGCTGAAATTTTTCCTTGAAATCATCACTTCTTTTGGACACTATTTTTGCTGCTTTCTTTCTACAAAATTGGAAAATAATTGTCAGATATGGTTGCTAAATGATGGCATTATAATTTAAAGGAAATAGATATAAGAAATAAGAAAGCACTCCACAACCTACAACCTTCCTATTTTGAAAACAAAGATTTATTTGGTTTGTATTTAGAAACCTAATTTTAATGTATATTTTCATAGTACTTTTAAACTTTTAAAATATGTTAACATTTAGAATTAATTTGCAAATGGGAGAGCAGCAGGGCATCCATACCATGTCTCATTTGCCCTTCCAAAATCCCACACTGGCATAAATCAGTTATTTGTGCACCTAAGTGAAAATCTTTCTCCACAGGTTACAAAACAAAAGCATAGCAGCTCAGCATCTTCTACTCATCATACTAATTAATGAAGACACCAGGGTCACAGAACCATCCCCTCCACAAAAGAGTAGAAGCCTATGTATGGGTAGGCACAATTTCTTAGCTATAATGAATTTCTAGGAAAAAAATAAAGGAATTTTGCATGTGATTCATTGCAGATGTAAAAACTACATTCAATCATAAAGGCCTGGCTTGGCAAATCAGGCCCCCAATCTATTACTATCCATTCTAACTTACAATTGGAGATTGTAAAGCCAGCGTAAAGATTTGGATACATTTCGTCCATCATTAAAGTGAGGTGTTTCTATTCCATAAACATGATATTTGTTGAATGTTGATGGCTCATATTTCCTGTTTATTGCTTCCCCTGTGGAAGCAAATGTTTTCCTTTACTCTGTGTGAAATACATTGACTGGGAAAATATACCGGAATAAATACCTTACCTCCTGCAATTATATGAAGAAACAACAACAAAATCTCTGAAATTCTGATTTCAACTGGTTTATTGCACCTCTCTTCAATCTGCTTTTGAAAGAACCTCATTTGATACTTTCAGGAAAACATTTTCCACTGCTTGTTTTACATTAAAAGTTTCATCTGGCTGCATTATAGCATACAAGTTCTATATAATCCATCAACTTTGATGGGGATAGTTGACATTTATTGTTTTTAAAAATACATACATTCTGTCTGAATGGGACAGATGCTCTCTTGTGCTGTTGACTTTTTATGCTGCTCTGGTGATGTAGAGCGGTTGTAAAGGGGATGGAAACAGATCCCAGTGAATACTTTGAACAGCAAAGTGGTACTAGAATGGCTCTCTGCTATCCCCATCACAACCTCCAACATAGGGGTAAACAGAGTGCCATTACAAACTAGCACAATTTAAAGCTGGCCCCTGGCTGGAGCCAGGATATGGGAAGTGCAAATGTATCTGAAAGGAAATAGAGAATCTTGCTTTGCACTTTTATCCCTCTCCACCTCTCTACATATGTCACTTATCTTCTTAGACAGCAAGCTCTTTGTGGCAGTGCTTGTGCCTTCTTATATGTTTGGCCAGCATCTAGGGGAAAATGTGGATGCCAGTGGAATACAAAACATTATTTATTCTACCTACTTTATACACAGGTAAATTAAAGCTCAGAGCATAAATCACAGAATTGGGAACAGAATTCACATGTCCTCACTCCTAATCTCCTTTTCTAAGCTCTAATATTTGCTCATTATGACCCAAAATTAAAGGAGCTAGTTTTACAAATCTATTTTGTTGTCTTATTTGTACATATATATTAGTATCTCTATGATAGAATCCCCTTCACAAAAATGATTTTTCAAAAGTACTATAACTTTTTAGCTTCATATTAATTTATATCTGAATGAATAAATATGGTATGTTATGTGTTGTAAAGCATCAAAAAGCTATAACTAGCTTTATACATATTTAGACTTTTTGTATTACTGATCACCAGCCCTTGATCTTACTCACCTACATTGTAATCATTGTGTGTCACAACATACAACTCATGTCCTTCTTTTGCTTCATTATCCACTACCTCAAAGCTTTTTGGTGGATTTATAAGCTCTCCACCAGGTGTGTCTGCAAAGTGAACAAATACTAATCAATATGGTAATAAAATCTCTTTTAAAAGTTCAATATGCAGGAAAAGTCTTATTTTAACAATATCTTACTGGAAGACACCAATTAATTCTTTGGCAATATAATATTTACTATAAAAGTTTCAGTCAGGCCACTTTCCATCAACACAGCCATGATGAAATGGGATGGGGGAGAGCTGTGGGCGGCTGAGATGGGACTTCAAGGTCCTAGGCCTCTATATCAGAGGTTCTCAAACTGTGGTCCGCGGACCATGAGCTCCATTCAGATAGTAAGGTGCACTCCTGGACTCTCGCACACAAAAGAATGAAGGGCCACCCACCTAATCAGTGGAGCTCCAGGGCTGTGGCTGCTGGGGAGAGATGGCCCTCCTTCCCAGCATCAGCTCTGTGGCTGCATTGGTGAGGGAGAGACCCCCTCCTTCCTAGCCCCAGGTCGGGGGCTGCCGCAGCAGGGGAGAGAGGGAGAGACCCCCCTCCATCCCAGCTCCAGCTCGGGGGCTGCTGCGCCGGGGGGAGAGAGGGCACATCCATCGCATCAGAAAGGTAAGACTACTGATATTAAAATATGAGTTGTGTGCTTTTATTTGTACAACAAAAAACATTAATTATTATTAAGTTTTTTTATATAGTGCTTTTATCCAAAGCACTTTACAATAGTTAGCTAACGGTACAAACAAACATTTGGAAAGATCATTAAGTGGTCCGCAAGACCCTCAGCAATTTTCAAGTGGTCCACACAAAAAAAAGTTTGAGAACCAGTGCTCTATATGATCAGCCCTGGCCACTAGTGGATCCCCTGAAATCTGCACCAATCTCAGAAAATCTGCAAGTTTAGGGAAAGACAAAAATCCCTATCCTTCCTATGTGTTCTTGATGTTTGAATATTTTAGTTAATACATTTTTATTACTTATATGCTCTTTTTTGTAATTAGCAGTTGTGATTAGTATTTCTTTTCTATTACACAGGAATTGTTTTAAAGAATAATGCTTATTATTTATGTAACTTCCTGAATCCCAAGTTAAATGATAAATTACCATGTATTCAACAGCAATACGTTTTAACACTAAGTGTGTTACCTCTGATGGTTGTTGTTCCAAAAGTGGTGGCAGTCACATCCATGCCTTTAGGTAACATTGAAGTTTGATCATATGACCTCCCCAGAGGTGCTTGGCGATTTCTTAAATACAGGGCTTCTTTTCTCTCTTCAAATTTTTGTTGAAACCGAGTTTTTCGAGGTGGATTTGTCAAGAAGCCAGCCTGAAGAAATCACACATAGTATGAGCAGCAGAGACACAGCATAATCTCTCTAATTCAGAACCAAAAAAAAAGTTGTCTCTCCCCACTTTTCAGCAAAGATTTAATAGTAGGAGTGCTTTAATGAGCATTACTTTCACCAAATATACTATAAAACACTAGTACAGTGACTTACTTGTACACTTACTGATACTTTGCATCAGCAATTAATCATAGAATATCAGGGTTGGGAGGGACCTCAGGAGGCCATCTAGTTCAACCCCCTGCTCAAAGCAGGACCAATCCCCAAATGGCCCCCTCAAGGATTGAACTCACAACCCTGGGTTTAGCAGGCCAATGTGCAAACCACTGAGCTATCCCTCCGGGAGGGAGCTACAGGTTAGATAGATTTTTGGATGCAGAATTCTCTTTTTACATGTGTGTTCTTCCACTGTTAATTTGCAAAATTCACAGAATTTTGCCCTGTTTCTAAAATGTAATACCACAAACATTATTTCTGAAATTAAGTGTACACCTTGAGTACAATAAGATATCAAAAGTATCACTTTTACTTAGCAAAATCATTTAAAGACCAAAAGCAAGAAAAGAAAATTAGCAAATTTAACATGCTCCTAAACAGCTAGTGCTGTTCTGAGGTATTAAATCAGTTTAGTAACAGCTTCAATATTTTAATCTCTGAAACCAGTCAGAGAGAAAGCAGTAAAAATGTTGTGTGTGGGAGAATGGGGGAGTTAAAGAACTAGAAATTGGAATGAATAATGAAGATTATTACTGTAAAATGTAATTCAATAAAAATCTCTGGTTTTTAAATGGCTTTCTATTTATTTCACAATTAAAATTCCTTTGATTGACTTCCACTGACAATCCACTGTAATACTGAAAAGCCACAGCATAGAGCACTTAGCATCCCCTTGAGGCTAAGATATAATAAATACATAGATAACAATAATTTAATTGCATGGGGGCTTGGAGGGAGCAAAAGGGTTGAACAACTGAAAGACAGATTGTGCCACTGAATGGGAGAATTGTCTCTATTCTTTATATGGGAATTGAGGTATTGGTCATAGGTACATGTTAGCAGCTGAGAGGATGTTCAAAGCATTTGTCATTGGCAAGTGGGTTTAGTGGAAGGGGGGCGGGATATTTGTCACTGAGGAAAAGGGAGTCTCTTCTTCACTTTTCTTGCTCCCTTCCCCTCATTATTTTCTTATCTTCCTCCCCATCCAAAGATTCTCAGTGGTATTTTTCTCCTTTTGGATCCTGATTTGGTTCTTCTTTCCCCTCTTCGGGGTTTAGCAGCATCTCTCCTGTGCATTAGGAATGTTTACCCTCTAATACACCAGCAATATACGCTCAGTTATGGCTGGGCAGAACCAAGTTACAGATCAATACAAGCTATTCAGGACTATTTTTAAACACACAAAAGATTCATTCTTACACTCAGTGAAGACCGGGAGCTAATGCCATGTGTCAAATGGACTGCAATATCAGGATCATTTGCTCTGCCATAGAATATTCTTTCAGCACCAGGAGCTGGACTTGTAGAATTGAGAAACTTTCTCACAACCGGGGGTGTAATAGGCTGAAAGACAACGGAAAAACAATTTTACAGGAAATAGTGAGTTATTAGCTTTGACCTTGTTCTTCCCATTAGAGACATGCTTGTCATCAGAAGAGTATGTCAGCTAATCTGTTTCATGGTATTTTCCTGTACAACCTGCTCACCATCCTCTTCACCTGCAGGATCATCAACCAAAGCACAGTTTTTTCAAAGGGAAGAATAATCTCCATCAAGTCGAGTAATAGTATCTCTATAAGCAATAGAGCACAGTACCCTAACCTGTTTATAACACAATTTGATCCTACTCCATACAGGCAAGACCAAATCACATTATACCATGGATGGAAAAGGTGTTTAAACATGATGGATTTTATAGAGTAGACATGACCGAAATAGAAATGTGCACAGTGTTTTGTGAGGGCATTAACTAGTCTCTGAGACCACATGGGACACAGTGTATTGAACTACATGGAAAATTATTTAAGTTCTTGCATTTCAAGAAAAGAAGAGATGGGCAAAAATCTCTTAGGCCTGATTCTCCTCTTGGTTATGCTGCTATAAGTAACATCTGTTGATTTACACTGATTTAAAACAGGTATAAGTGAGGCCTTATTCACACTCGAAATTATTTCCCCCTGTTGTTACTAGCAGTTCAGTTCTACCAATGGTGGCCACTACTATGGCTGTCAGCATTCATATCTTTTATTTGTAGCTCTGAGCTAGGCTACATGACACACGTGTTAAAATTAACAGTGACTGCAGAACCTGATCTATGCTAGGGCTGCCAATAATTGCTAACACCAGACCAGCTAACCCAGTTGTAGCAACAGTGGGAAATTGTTACATAAAATCCCTACTGTAGACAGTCTGAAAGGAGAACCAGGCTAAACTGTGGGCTTAATTGGTTTATTATACTTACGTCTCAATGTCTCTGCTAGGAGATGTGATGTGGTGCCTGAAATACTGTCCCAACAAACCTAGTACACTCACCCTGGGAAAAACTTCAGTCAGACAACTGGCAGCTGTATCTCCAATTGGGATCAGTTTTCCTGCCTAAACAATGAAAACAAAAATAATGCAGAGACCACTGAACATAGCAGCACTAGGGGCCGGCCAGCAGGATCAGCATTTTAAACCTTGCAGGGAATTTTGCCTGGTCCTGCCCTAGCAACATTATGACAAAACCTTATTTTAATAAAGGGGGGAAAAACAGAAATAAAATGAATATACAAACCCAACGTCTCTGCCCCAGGAACTATCACTCGCCGGGAGTCCCTCTCACAGACCCCAGAGTCCCCAAAATGTGAGCAGAGCTCTGGCTCGAGGGACACCCTGAGAACCCCGGGGGGGGGGGGGGGGGGGGGGGGGGGGGGAGTCATAGATTAACTGGGGTGGGGGACAAGGAGATAGACAGGGACAGAAGGACGGACACACACAGAGGGACACATGGAGAAAGGCAGAGGGACAGGAACACACGGACCGAGACGGGGACACACACACGGACAGAGACGGGGGACACACGGACGCAGAGGGACACACACGGACCGACACATGGACGCAGACACACGAACACAGACACATGGACACAGACGGGGACACACGAACCGACACATGGACGCAGACAGACGGACTCACTGTTCGCAGCTCGGGAAACCTGTCAAAGAACCGCCCCCGGTACACCGGCCGCAGCTCCCCGACCATGGCGGCGCCGGGCCGGGCCAGGCAGGCTGAGAGGCTGCGGCGGCCCCGGCGGGATGTTTATTCCGGTTACCTGGTAACGCGCTCAGCCCAGCAGCGCCCCCTGCAGGCAGCGGGCGGGGACAATCCCCCTGTGCCCAGACTGAGCCCACCGCCCGCTTCGGCACCGCCCCGGCGCCCGCAGCACTCCCCGCTTCAGCCCCCCCCCCCCCCCCCCCC
>NC_048299.1:65849446-65948977 GCF_013100865.1 Trachemys scripta elegans
AGAGGGAGGAAAAATAGGATTAAAAATCAAGTGAAAAATGTAGTGCAACTAGTCATAATAGCTAAACCCATTAGACCTTCTGCTTAATCCAGCCCAGCCACAGTTTAACTGTGCTTCGATTTGATGTGTTCAGAATAATAATAATAAAAAAGGTCTTGTGGGCAGAGTGGAAACATTAACAGGATAAGTGAAGGTGACACACTTGGCCCAAAATATCAGAGTTGGTTTGTTGGCTGCAGAAGAATACTAAATATACCCAGGAATGCCTTTAGAGAAATCATGGCAGTGCACTCAGAAGGGATTAATTTGCCACCAAAAATGCAGAAGTATGAAAACAAAAGGTAGCACAAAGGGATGTGAAATAAAAGCAGTTCAATTCCCCATGGCCAAATTTTAAAGAAATGGGAACATAAAGTGTGCCTGCAATATAAGAATAAGCAGTTGCAATTTTGTTGCATGCACAAAAACCTGTATGTGTGTGAGGCATGGCTGTTTTTTCCAAACATTCATATGAACAACAAGTAATTTGCACAAGCATTTGTGAGTAGCAAATAAAAAAGAGCACAAACATGGTTCAAGTAAACAGCTGTTCAGAATTTGAATGAGTGTTGGCATACACTGTTTTTTTGTATTTACCCAACTCTGATAGATAGATATTGTTCAATATGTAGATGGTGCTGTTATAACAGTGTATACCTGAACTTGACACTTTCCGCTATATCTGTTTAGCTTTAAAAATACTTCAAACTGAAATGGAGTATGTGTAAAACAGTTTTTATATAACTTCATATGAATAATTGAAGGCACAATCCATTTTCCCTTGGGGGAAAATGCAGTTTGGAAACCTAAATCAAGTTATTATGGAACAGAGGTCATCTGGAGATGAATATTTTGAAATGTTGTTGGAACAGTCTTTATAGGGGGAAAATGCAATGTTATTAAAGATTACTGAATTGTGTGGCTGCCAGGAAAAACAAAACAAAAACCAAAAAATTCCATATGGTTCTAGATGAAAAGAGAAGACCTGGATTTAGGTGAGTACAGTAGTTCTTAAAATGGTGCACCGGTTAGAAGAAATATTTTCAAGTGCAAAGAAAATATCATTAAAATTATATGAATGTTACTTCCAGAGGTATTTTGGCAAGAACTAATGTTATCCTGAAGGGATTATGACTTCTTGAAATGAGAAGACAGGGCTGCAGTTTGCATATTGCTTTTGAAAAGCTCTAGAGCTGATCCTGTTGTATGAGAGCTTTGCCATTTACCTCAATAGGGGAGAGGTTTTTTTTCTTCGCCTTCCCCATTGTTTGCATGAAAACCCAATGTTTACTAAATGGTGCAGTTGAAGTGACATGGCTGCAGGAGGTACAGAAATTCTTTGTGACTTAGGAGTGAGGTTCTTCTTGGGTTAGGATAAAAAGTTATTTGTAGTTGGCTTCGATTCTGCCCATGCTCACACATCTGAGACCCTTTAAATGAAAATGGCACAAGCCTGTCATGTGAATCTACTAGAATGTTCGATTTCATCTAAACTGACTTCTCAGTTGTTTATGTGGTATATTGATTCTGGAGGGGTTGTCAAATGTGGCTTTAAGGAGAAAATGAAGATTTGGAGTCTGCTTCTTTACTCCGTTACATTGTTGTTGTTTTTTTTAAAAAAAACAGCATTGAATTCATGTTCTTTGCCCTTAATCTCTAGTTTTCTCCAGAGTATTATACCAATGATTGAAACCTGAGATAGGGTTCAGTGGGGAGTGGTAGAAGCATGTTAAAATTGGCATTTCAAAAGACATTGCCATGTTCCACAGTGACACCGAAACTGGGCATTTACACCACATGCTGTATAGGTGTGTATATATGGAGTGATAAACCTTTTTCAAACAAACAAACAAAACTTTTAGCAACATCTCCCATTGAGGGACACGTACCTTTATTACTCAAGCTGATGTTTTGTGGGCATTAGATGTGGAAAGTAATCCAAACTAATCATCATCGCTAAGAAGCTTAGACATGATGGGTGAGGATATGTAGATTGGTCTCTTCATGTTCACAGCCACAAAAATTATCTTAACTGGTTGGCTTAATCACACTCTCACAATTATGCTTCTATTGACTTTTGAGGTAATTGTGATGGGGCATTTGCCCTACACTGGCAAGGAAGTGGCTGTTAGAGCCCTAGGGAGGCTGCACAAGAAGCAGCCAATAGGAGAGGTGCTGTAAGGAGCAGCCATTTGGAGCCTAGCAGGCCTAGATAAAAAGAGCCACAGGACAGAGCAGGGTCAGTTGCTACTGGGAGCTCAAGGAGTAAAGACTGTCTTTAACAGGCTGAGAGACCTGCAGCACCTTGGACAGAGTAACTGCTGGCAGAGACCAGGGGACCAAGAGGCACTCCTGGCTGGTGGCCGAGGCTGCGTAGTTGCAGGCCCTGAGGAAAGGTAAAGAAGGTGCTAGAGCCATGGGGAAGTGGGCCAGGGAGATATAGCAGCAGTGAGAGGAATTTGAGGCACAGCAGGAGGTTGCAATCCACAGGGTCCCTCAGCTGGGACCCAGAGTAGAGGGCAGGCCTGGGTCTTCCCAACTTGCCATTGGGGAAGTGGCTGGACTGTAGAACTGGGATATACCCCTCTCCACCCCCCCACCCCCGGAAGGGGGAAAACATGGATGGTGGCATGGCCAGAGGGCCAAGTTGTGAAGAGGACGCTGTGGAATTTGGACTGAGGTGGGTCTGCAGGTGGAGACGATGATGGAAGAGGCACCATCAGGAGAGGGCATGCTGGCCGAGAGAGCTAATCCCCCAGTTAGCCAAAAGGTCCAAAACAAAATAATAATGAATGGATCATTGACTAAACTGCAGTCGATAGGCGATTATAATTTTCCTTAATACAGATATATTGCAGAGTTTTAGTTTATCTGAAAGATTACAGTAACTGAACAATAACTATAAAAACAAACATGCATAAGAATAATAATGAAGATAAGACACACAAAGCATCTAGATAGTCTAACAATGACAAGAAGGCACTTAAAAGCATAATTGTGTCAAGAGGAGGAAAGATAGTTTTTTAAGGCCAATCTAATTTAGAATTTGCATGTTCTTTGTCAACTCAGATCAGTATTGCTTCTGCTGCTATGCACCCTGTGCTTAGTAGGGGCGGGCAAACTCCCCTGGCCTAACTTTGGATTCATATAAACGTTGTTAATTCAAAAGCCTGACTCCTATTTGATTATTATTGGATTACCATTTCATTTAAGAAACACGTAAAAATTGGAGGAGGGTGGGGACAGAGTTGTTAAAGGAGCTGAACCAAATTGCTTGTTGTCCAGAAATGAAACATTTTGGGGGTGGTTTCCAGCTGATTTTCTTTTCAGACGACCCCTGATCCACAATTTCTATTATGTGATATTAGAAATGGCAGCAGCCATTTTACGGATTGTTCATCTGCAGCATATTAAAAATAGCTCATGGGCCTTTTGGAATAAAAAATGTTTGTCAATCAGGGTAATATAAAGAGTCTGTTAGTGTAGCTCACGCAAAATGTTATAATGCTCAAATCAGACCCCCCTTTGAAAACCTCTGAATATTCAGATAAACATAATACAAGAAATGGAGGAAATTATTGAAGGGCTTCCACACATAGGGGGACTTGTTAGGAGGAGGTGGTTATTGATTTTGTGATTACAGGCCGCATTCAGACTAAATGACTCCTATGAGTGCAGTCAGCTAGACAGATGTCTATCTTCCATCAGTTGCACCTGCAGTTAATTGAGTCTGCAATTAATGGGAGGCTAGTTTTCAAAATCAGACCCTGAGAGACTAGCAGGGGAAAAATAAACAGGAAAATTCCTATGATTTTCAGGTGTTGGGGATGGGGGAAGATATTTGCAAGCTGTGAGGGGAGGTGTTTCCTGTCACCATTGTGTGTGGTGTTTCACGTAGTTAACAAGGCAGATAGTGAAGTGTGTCACTGAAGCTGGTGTGACCTCACCAAACTGACAAAAAAGATGATTCATGAACACAAAGAATAGTTAAAAATGGATTTGAGCACAAATACAGTTTGTGTGCAGCAGATAAACAGAGAAGCAACCCTATAGCACATGGAGGCAGATCCTAAAATAAGTAACACAGCTACCTTGGACAGCTGCTCCAGTCATATTGTTATAGACAGCACAAGAAGAAAGCCAAGAGTAGAAGTAGGCTGGGTTGCAACATAGTCAAGAAAATGAATGACATGATGAATGCATTGAGCTGCAAACAGTGGGCCTTCCATTACTTTTTAGCAATGATGGATGGCTCCAAACGATGCATCAAAATGATGCTGAGACATGTAGAAAGGGAATTACAATGTGGTGTTAGGAACCCCGCCCCTCACAAGGGATAGTGATGGATCCCTGGGATACAACCTGGAACTGTGGGACCACTGTGCCCCCTTAACTTTCAAGCCTGGGCTGTGTCTTATGATGCTATGCTAGTGACAAGCATCAACCTATTCCAGATGCTGTAATCAGTTAGGGAACAACATGCAGAAACACACCCAGGTAAACTGCATGAATGCTCTCTAAGCCATTCATGAATTATACAGAGGGAGACACCAGCAATGATGAATATAGGGGCTACAGGGTGCAACCGCGAGGTACAGTGTGTCACAGGGATACAATAAATTAAGTCAATATTGGTGAGAAGATGTAGCAAAACCCAGCAGGGTATTTAGTACAACTCATCTCCCCCCATGAGGTAAATGAATAGCAGTGGCCAAAATATGAGATGAATTCATAAACTTGGGGGTCATACCCTATGACTGGAGCAGTGCTAATATAGTACCAATTTTTAAGAAAGGGGGAAAAATGATCCAGAAAACTACAGGTCTGTTAGTTTTACCTCAGTTGTATGCAAATTTTGAAAGAGGAAGTAGTTACGGACATAGAGGTAAAGGGTAATTGGGATAAAATACAACATGGTTTTACAAAAGGTAGATTGTGCCAGACAAACCTGATCTCTTTCTTTGAGAAGATAACTGATTTTTTTAGACAAAGGAAATGCAGTAGATCTAATCTAGCTGGATTTCAGTAAGGCATTTGATACAGTTCCACATGGGAAATTATTAGTTAAATTGGAGAAGATGGGGATTGAGAGGAGAATTGAAAGGTGAATAAGGAACTGGTTAAAGAGGACACTACAAAAAGTCATACCTGAAAGGTGAACTGTCAGGTAGGAGGGAGGTTATTAATGGAGTTCCTCAGGGATTGGTCTTGGGACCAATCTTATTTAACATTTTCATTTAAGGCCTTGGCATAAAAAGGGGGTGTGTGCTAATAAAATTTGTGGATGAAACAAAGTAGGAGGTATTGCCAATACTGAGGAGGACCGGAATACAAGAAGATCTGAAGGACCTTGAAAACTGGAGTAATAGAAATGGGATGAAATTTAATAATGCAAAGTGTAAGGTCATGCACTTAGGGACCAACAACATCAATTTTTGCTATAAGATGGGGACTTCTCAGTTGGATGTGACAGAGGAGGAGAAAGACCTGGGTGCATAGGGTGATCACAGAATGACTATGAGCTGCCAATGTGATGCAGCCATGAAAAAGGCTAATTCAATCCTAGGATGCATTAGGAGAGGTATTTCCAGTGGAGACAGGGAAGTTGTATAAGGCACTGATGAGACCTCATCTGGAATGCTGTGTGCAATTCTGGTCTCCCACGTTTAAGAAAGATGAATTCAAACTGGAACAGGTGCAGAGAAGGGCTGTGAGTAATGGAAAACCTACCATACAAGAGAAAACTCAAGGAACTTGGCTTGATTAGCCTAACCAAATGAAGGCTGAAAGGAGATATTTTTCTCTAGAGATACATCAGAGGGATAAATACTAGGGAGGTAGCAGAGTTATTTAAGTTAAACACCAATGCTGACACAAGAACAAATGGATATCAACTGTCCATCAACAAGTTTAGGCTTGAAATTAGATGAAGGTTTCTAACCATCATAGGAGTGAGGTTTTGGAACAGCCTTCCAAGGGGAGCAGTAAGGGCATGATAAGTTTATGGAGCTTGATAAGTTTATGGAGGAGATTGTATGAGGAGATGCCTACATTAGCATGTGTCCCATCTGCAACTGCTCGTAGCAAATATCCTCGGTGGCCAGAGATGCGGCAGTAGATGAGGAAGCTCTGAATTACTACAGAGAATTCTTTCTCAGGTTTCTGGCTGGTGAGTCTCGCCAACATGAGCAGGGTCCAACTGATTGCCATATTTGGGGTCAGGAAGGAATTTCCCCCCAGGTCAGATTGGCAGAGACCCGGCCGGGGAGGGCAGTATCACTTTCTTCTGCAGCATGAGTCACTTGCACATTTAAACTAGTATAAATGGTGGATTCTCCGTAACTTGCAGTCAGTAAGACATGATTTGAGGATTTCAGTAACTCAGCCAGAGGCAATGGGTCTATTATAGGAGAGAGTGAGGCTCCGTGACCTGCCATGTACAGGAGGTCAGATTAGACTATCACAATGGTCCCTTCTGGCCTCAAAGCAGGGGTGGGCAACCTTTTTGGCCTGAGGACCACATCGGGTTTCGTAAATTGTATGGAGGGCCGGTTAGGGGAGGGGGTCGTGGCCTGGCCCCCACCTCCTATCTGCCCCGCTCCCCCGGGACTCCTGCCCCATCCAACCCACCCATTCCCTGATGGTACCTCTGGGACCCCTGCCACATCCACACACACCCCTGCTCCCTGTCCTCTGACCGCCCCCAGACCCCCACTGCCCCATCCAACTCCTCCTCTCATTCCTGACGGCTCCCACTCCTGGGACCCCTGCCGCCCCATCCAACCACCCCTTCTCCCTGTCCCTGCCTGCCCCCGGAACCCCTGCCCCTGACTGCCCCCTACCACCCCATCCAACCCTCCCTCCTTCCTGACTGCGCCCCGGGACCTCTGCCCCCATTCAACCCCCTGTTCCTCCCCCGACCCCTATCCACACCCCCACCCCCTTACCACCACCCTGAACTCCCCTGCTCCACCCCCCTTACCGCACTGCTTGGAGCACCGGTGGCTGGCGGCACTACAGCCGCGCCGCCCGGCTGGAGCCAGGCCATGCAGCCACAGCGCAGCACAGAGCACCGGTTCAGGCTGGGCTCTGCAGCTGCGCTGCCCCAGGAGCTCACAGCCCCGCTGCCCAAAGTATTGCGCCGATGGCAGAGCTAGAGAGCTGAGGCTAGAGATCCTCCTGGGCCAGGAGCTCGGGGGCCAGGCAGGTGGTCCCGCTAGCCAGATGTGGCCCGCAGACTGTAGTTTGCTCACCTCTGCCTTAAAGTCTCTGAGATTGATTTTAATGGAGTGCTATGAGACAACCTCAGTGCCTCACAAAACTGAATTAAAGAACAAAGCGTCAAATTCTTCCCTCAGTAATACCTGTGTAACACAATAGAAGTCACTGTTGGATTGGTGTAATCACGTGCAGGATTTCTCCACAGTCTAAAACACTGCTATAGTAGTCTGGGCTTCACATTTGTAACTACGTATTTTTAATTCAAGAATTATAAGGAGCAGAATACTGAAAAGCAGCTGCATTCCTTACATGTGAACACATCTGCCAAATAAGCTTTTGTCCCCAATGCCATACTCAAGGTCAGAATGAATAGAATCTGTAGTGACCTAGAAGAGGCTACTACAGCTGTCATTTGAGGATGATGCATTCTGCTATGACAACATTTGAGGCTGGGGTTTTCAAAGGAGCCAGAGGGAGTTAAGCATCCAAATCCCATTCAATGAGATTTGGGCACCCAGCCTAAAAGCATAAGGGACCACAAATTCAAAGGTTTGATATATACTCTGTCTTTTGTGAGCAGAAATGCACTTTTGCTCATGCAGTTACGCATTTTGCCTGCACAAATGCAAGTTTACACAGACATGACAGGTATATATGGCTTATTGTCTCTTTAAAAGAAAAAAATGCCCAAAATATCCTGCCTAAGTGTTAACAAAAACCCTGCCTTTGCTCAGTTTATAAATGTTTGATGTAAATTCAGTATTATTGCATGTATTTGGCTGAATCTCTGATGTCCTATGGAGTCCTCCTATATCTTTTGTACTTCAGGAGCTTTAATCTTTTAGAAATGCTTATCAGCTCTAGAAATAACTGTGTTCTTTCACCTGGCAATGCCAACTTCCCTCCCCTGTTTTTTCCTTTTCCTTTTGTTTTTGTGTTTAATTGAATTACATTTCTGACTCATGCTGAGTGTGGTATACTATGGTTCTCGAATTTGTTGTTATCAATGAATAGAGATGGGCCTCAGCCAAATCCCTATATCTGAACCACCTTGAATTTTGGGTGGAGTTGAAATTTTAATCTGAAATTTTCACTTTAGATCCATCTCCATCAATAACCCTTAATTGTTTTAGAGAGCTGGAGTGAGTCTCCTTTATACAGGAAGATTCTAAACCTAAACACTAAAAATAACCTTTCAAATTCCATAACTGAGCTAGTTCTGAGAGTTCTCTCCCACAAAGTACATAAAATACTACTGATTTGACCTCAGCCCCACAATTTATTTTACTGAATCTTCTCACAGCTGTAGTCCCACTATATGTGCATTTTTAGATTATCTTTTTATAAGCAGAATAGCTGGGAGAAGGGCAAGTCTAGTTGTGTCACCACTATATAAGAATGGCCACTAGGGAAGACCAATGGTCCATCTATCCCAGCATCCTATCTTCTGACCATGGCCAGAACCAAATGCTTAAGAGGGAATGAACGGAACAGGACAAGTACTGAGTGATTCATCCCCTGTTGTCCAGTATCAATTTCTGTCAGTCAGACCTAGAGACACCCAGAAAATGGGGCTGCATGGCTAACCATCTTGGCTAATAGCCATTGATGGACCTATCCTCCAGGAACTTATCTAATTGTTTTTTGACCTCAGTTATACATTTGGCCTGCACAACCTCCCCAGGCAACATATCACACAGGTTAACTGTGCACTGTGTGAAGAACTACTTCCTTATGTTTGTTTTAATCCTGTTACCTATTAATTTCATCAGGTGACCCCTGGTTATTGTGATTTGTGAAAGGGTAAATAATGCTTCCTTATTCACTTTCTCCACACCATAAATGATTTTACGATATCCCCCTTAGTTGTCTCTCTTATGTTGGACAGTCCCAGTCTTTTTGATCTCTCCTCATGCGGAAGCTGTTCCATATCCTTAATCATTTTTGTTGCCCTCCTCTGAACCTTTTTCAATTCTAATATATCTTTTTTTTGAGATGGCGTGATCAGAACTGTATGCAGTATTCAAGGTGTGAGCATACCATGTATTTACCATAGTGACACTATGCTATTTTCTTTCTGATTATCTATCCCTTTCCTAATGGTTCCTAACATTGTTAGCTTTTTTTGAATGTTGCTGCATGCTGAGCAGATATTTTCAGGGCACTATCCATGATGTCACCAAGCTAATTAAGACCCCAGTACAGTTGGGGTTAATTTTTTTCCAGTGTGCATTACTTTGTACTACTTCGGCCATTTTGTTGCTCTGTCACCCAGTTTACTGAGATCCCTTTATAATACTTCACTGTGTGCTTTGGCCTTAACTATTTTGAGTAATTTTGTATCATCTGCTAACTCACCTCACTGCTTATCCCTTTTTGCAGATCATTTATGAATATGTTGAAGAGCACTGGTCCAAGTACAGATTCTTGGGGGACCCTGCTACAGTAACTCCTCACTTAACGTTGTAGTTATGTTCCTGAAAAATGCAACTTTAAGCGAAATGATGTTAAACAAATCCAATTTTCCCATAAGATTTCATGTAAATGTGGGGGGTTAGGTTCCAAGGAAATTTTTGGGGGGCAGACAAAAGGCATTATATACTGTACAGTATTGTACTGTGGTTGGGAAGTGCCCCGATTTACTCCACACAGGCACAGCCTGCTGCAGGCAAGGACGCTAGGAAGCACATTCGCAGCAGCGGCAGCTTCCCCAGAGAAGAACAGGTGCTGATTTTGCAGGGAATGCTCCAGGCCTGCCTCTTCCCATCCCTGCTCCACTCCAGGCCCACTTCTTCCCACCTCCACTCCACCTCCTCTCCAGAGCATACCGCATCCTCGCTCCTTCCCCCCCCCCAAAATTCCTAAGCGCTGCCAAACAGCTATTTAGTGGGACTTAGGACTTTCTGGGAGGAGGGGGAGGAATGGAGATGCAGTGCTTTCCCGCTCTTCCCCCTCCCTCCCAGAAAATCCTGTTTGGCAGTGGGGGAAGCACTGGGAGGGAGGGGGAGGAGGCTGAGAAGAAGAAGTTCTGCAATTCTCCCTTGTAAAGTTGCTGCTCTTCCACAGAATCTTACAAGTAGTGGATAGAGCAGGCAGCCAAACAACGTTATAAGGGAGCATTGCACAACTTTAAATGAGCATATTCCTCAATTGAGCAGCAATGTAACTTTGAAACAACGTGAAGCAGGAGGACGTTAAGTGAGGAGTTACTGTACTTACCACTTTCCACTGTGAAAATTGACTATTTATTCCTACCCTTTGTTTTCTATCTTTTAACCAGTTACTGATCCACAAGAGGACCATCCCTCTTATATTATGAATACCTATTTTGCTTTAGAGCCTTTTGTGTAGGACCTTGTGAAAGTCTTTCTGAAAGTCCAAGTACACTATATCAACTGCATCAACACTATATCAACTGGATCAACATACTTGTTGCAATGGTGTTGCATTAGCTGTCCTCCAGTCATCTGGTACAGGGGCTGATTTAAGTGATATCTTACATACCGTAATGAATAGTTCTGAAGGAATTCACATATGAAATTTCAGAAATCTTGGGTCAATACCATCTGGTCCTGTTGACTTATTACTGTTTAATTTATCAATTTATTCCAAAACCTGCTCTATTGACACCACAATTAGAGACAAGTTCCTCAGACTTGTCACATAAAAAGAATGGCTCAGATGTGGGAATCTCCCTCATATCCTCTGCAATGAAGACCGATGCAAAGAATTCATGTAGCTTCTCTGTGATGACCTTGTCTTCCTTTAGTACTCCATTAGAACCTTGATCGCCCAGTGACCCCAACTAATCGTTTGGAGGCTTCCTGCTTCTGATGTACTTCAAAAAAATTGCTGTTAGTTTTTGTGCCTTTTGCTAGTTGCTCTTCAAATTCTTTTTTGGCCTGCCTAAATATACTTTTACACTTGACTTACCTGAGTTTATGCTCCTTTCTTCTTCCTCAGTTGGGTCTGACTTCCAATTTTTAAAGGATGCCTGTAGCGAAGAGGCGTGGCCACTCTCGGAGATTGGCAGTTAGAGGCGGCCAGACAATCCCTGGTGGGCGGAACCTGGAAGGCCATGCTCTCTACACCAGAAGCAGAGGGGCAGGACAGGAACAGGAAGTATAAAAGGCAGGCCCTGTAGCTCAGTCGGGAAGCAGCTGCCAAGGGAGACAGATGTGTTCTCCCCGCTGCGGACGCAGGAGCTCACAGAAGACTTCTGTTGTCCTGAGGAGGGCCCCGAGATACCTATATGATCAGACACACCGGATGCTGAAGAGTTGCTGTGACAGCCGCTTGCAGTGTATTCTGGGGAGACAGAAGCCGATAGGATTGGAAGGATAGGAAACAGCCTAGGAGAACCAGACTACCGTCTGGCTGTGGCACCACTGGAGATTTGGTCAGTGTGTTGTGAGTGGATTCCCCACTGACCCAGTGGCAGACCACTCTGCTGCTGTTTGGGCCCTGGGCTGGGACGCAGTGGAGTTGGGCGGGCCCATGTCCCCACTGCCACCCTTCCTCTGGGGTGGCAGTACTCCCTCTACCCCTTAGGTTAGGACATCTGCGTTTGCTGGGGCACTCACCCCTTGCTGGAGTCCCCTAGACTGTGTTGGGGTGCTCACCCCTGCCTGAAGGCCGGGCTCCTAGACCCATATCTGCTTTACCCTGCTTGAGGATTGGAGTACTAGACTGCCTGGTGCCCTGTCCTGCCTAAGGGCCCAGGCCTGCAAACTGGTCACTACTCTACCCTGCCTGAGGGCTTGAGTCCTAGAGACAGCTAATTTCCTCCTGTACAGACTGTTGTTCCAGGTGTGTGACAGCAAAGAGGCGTGGCCACCCTCAGAGATTGGCAGTGAGAGGCGGTCATGTATGCCTACACCCCTACAATGCCTTTTTGCCTCTAACCTCCTCTTTTACTCTGCTGGTAAGCCATGGTGGCATTTTTTTCATCGTCTTACTGCTGGTTATTATTATTTTTTTTTAATTTGGGGTATACATTTAGTTTGAGCCTCTGTTATGGTGTTTTAAAATAGTTTCCATGCATATTTCGGGCATTTCACATAGCTACATTCTTTTGTTATCATCCATAACACTAACTGTATAATCAGCTTTGCTGAAGTATGCGTCCAAGGAACATGTTGTGAGATGGACATAGGTATTATATGTTGTCTTTAGTAACTACTAACTAAATATTAGGTTACTTAGTAACTAAATATTTCCTTCTTTGTTCTTGAAAGTAGAACATAATAATACTGCCTGCTATAATGTTGTTCTTATTCCCATTCTCCATAGAGCTCATGACAAATGTGCTTAGAATACTTGAGAGACTTCAGAGAATTTATGGTTGGAAATATTGGACATACAATAGAGGGTCAAATTTTGAATTAATGTCCTTCATTTGTTTGTGTGCTGCTCCAAGATTCTGCACTCACATGTCTATTTTGTGTATGCTTTGAATAGTGTGCATCAGTACATCCCCAGTACTCACATATTTAGCACCAGTCAAGTACAAATAGGGTTTACATATGTATTATTTGCACAAACAAATGATAACATGGAAACAGAACTTCATGCAGAATGAATGCTTATACAGTTGAGCCTGCGTAGGGAACGCTGGTTTTAAATCCTTTCCAAAATTTAGCTCAAGACCTGTATGTTGATGACTTGTGTTGAAGTTGGGACCAGCTTCTGTCACTTTTGTGATCTCAGCCACAAAAACATTATTTCCCCATTTTTGGCTTTGAATCAAACTTACCAATGTCAAACTTTCCCCAGGGGGAAAATTGGATATGTATTAAAATAGTAATAATGAATGTAGGATGTGCTGTATGTTTATATACCTGTACCTCGATATAACGCTGTCCTCGGGAGCCAAAAATCTTACCGCATTATAGGTGAAATCGCGTTATAGAGATCTTGCTTTGATCCACTGGAGTGGGCAGTCCTGCCCCCCGGAGCACTGCTTTACTGCGTTCTATCCGAATTTATGGTATATTGGGTCGCGTTATATCGAGGTAGCGGTGTATTAGCAAAAGCAAGGTTGAAGAAGTACACTTTTCACTTGAAACAGAAGGTAGTGAGGTTTGTGATGCTGCTCATGTCTCAAGGGAGTTCATTCCACTAGCTCCCAAGAATGCTGTCTCCTGTACAGAAAAGCTCTACTCTTGTAATAGGCACTGGTAGTTCTGTCATACCAGAGGAATAGATTTCTTGGTAGTGGTAGCAGACCAAGAGTCCTGGGAAATCTTTTAGAAACCCCATCCATATATTTTTAAATTCTTTGGAGGTAAGGACTAAGATCTTGAATTGGACATGATATTTCATGGAGAGTCAATTTAGCAAGTGAAGGACGTGTCTGATGTGCTTGCCATAGCTTATGTTGCTGCATTTTGCATTTCTACAGCACCACAACTATGAGAACAGAAACAGGAAAACTCAAGTCAGTCACAACCAGTATTTTCAGATAGCAATCCCTAATGAAATCAGCTATGCATAACAGAGGGATCTTTCTCAAAACTACTTCTAGAATAATGCCAGCAAGAAATTAACCAGATAATAATCTCCAAATAGAAAGACAGTTGAAGATACATAAAGAAAATCCTGCTTGCATATTGCATCCATTTTCCCAATCCTTCATGGGTTATTTTTTAGGGCTGTCAAAAAATTAAAAAAATTAATCATGATTAATTGCGAGTTTAAAAAAATTAACCGTGATTAATCGCACTGTTAAATAATAATCAAATGCCAATTTAAAAGTATTAAATATTTTTTGGATTTTTTCTACATTTTCAAATATATTGATTTCAATTACAATGCAGAATACAAAATATAGTATGTTCCATTTATATTTTATTACAAATATTTGTTCTGTAAAAAAGGTAAACAAAAGCAATCTACCAGGTGAAGCATGAAGGGACATATGAATGTTTAGCATATCTGGCACATAAATACCTTGTAATTCTGGCTACAAAAGCGCCATGCAAATGCCTGTTCTCACTTTCAGGTACTATTGTAAATAAGAAGTGGGCAGTATTATCTCCTGTAAATGTAAACAAATTTGTTTGTCCGAGCGATTGGCTGAACAAGAAGTGGGACTGAGCAGACTTGCAGGCTCTAAAGTTTCACACTGTTTTGTTTTTGAGTGCAGTTATGTCAAAAATAATTCTACATTTGTAAGTTGCACTTTCACGATAGAGATTGCACTACAGAACTTGTATGAGATGAATTTAAAAATACGAATTCCTTTATCTTTTTTACAGTGCAGATATTTGTAATAAAAAAATAAAGTGAGCATTGTACATTTTGTATTTTATGTTGCAATTGAAATCAATATATTTGAAAATGTAGAAAAATATCCAAAAATATTTCAATTGGTATTCTATTATTGTTTAACAGTGGAATTAAAACTGCGATTAATCGCCATTAATTTTTTTAATTGCGTTAATTTGTTTTGAGTTAATGGCTTGAGTTAACTGTGATTAGTTGACAGCCCTAGTTATTTTGTCTTCTAGGTTGTAAGCTGCTCAGAGCAGGAATTAGTGCTTCCTATGTGTGCTCCCAGCTCCAAGCACATTTGGGATGCTAGCACTAAGATATATATATAAAATAAACACTACTACTGAATATGAAACAGTGAAAAGAGGTAAACTTTCCCCTTAGAAACCAAACCCATTCTTCAGATTCATATAGGAAAGGGAGCTGAGACTGAGGGAGAGTAATAGGCACAGAGTTATAACTACCTAGCAAATGTGTTTTTTTTTTTTTTTTCTTTCCCCCTCTGGAGAGTAGAATAATAGGAAAGCAAGCTGAAGAAGTACCAGATGGGAGACCTTACACACTGTAAATTGGTCAGGTGAATCACTAAGAGATTTAATGCAGAAGAGAAAAGGAGCTGGAGAATGTAATATGGACTCAGATGATATCTTTGCTTGGCCCTTCTGAGCATTTCTCTACAGTAGGAAAGTAGAGGTATTTATAGCATTTCCACTTCCCTCCGAAAGATTTTTTTTTTTAAATGATTTTGGTATAAATTTTTGAAATGGAACCTGGAACATTTTGCAGAGCCATATCCTCTTCCTCGCCTATGACGCTTAATATGATAATGTTGGAATGCTGGAAAGAGACTTTGAGCTGTTCTATTAGCAAGTTGTATAGCTCACATATTATAGTAATGGAAATTATTCTTGAAATGCACTCTGCAGCACAGTATAAATGACTATGTGAGAATGAGTTAATCAGCTGTCTTTGTTAAATGTTTTTCCATGTGTGGGAGGCCTTGGCAGTGAATGCACCTTTCCCTGATTTGCAGTTACTGTCATCATTGCTATATGTGATTGATATGTCTGCCTTCACAGATTTGCAGCCTGACACTGACACTAATAAACAGCTTAAAAACACTGATAATAATTTCCGAAGAGACTCACAAAACGAGGAGTTTTGGGGGCCATTTTTAACTTGCAGTTTTGTGTCCTAGTAAAGGTGACACAGCTTTGGCAGCCTCACTTTTATTTTGGCACATGAGTACTTGAGGAGAGGTTTGCACTGGGTTAACTGCATCCCCCCCCAACCTATTAAGCCAATAATGTAAAATTAAATGTTCTGCAGTAGGAGGATCTAATTACAACATTCATAGTAGGTAGTTACAGAACTTCAGGTAGCTCTGGATTTCAGGGCCTGGGCCCAAGTCTAGCCCTGTTGTAACTCTATTGCCTTTAGTGGAGTTATGCCAGGGACCATTTTGGTCTGCTTCATTTTATTAAATTGTAAAAAGAAATTAATGAATCAATAGAACTAAATAGAGGAAGCAATAATTACTCCTATGACTCTAGCTGGGTCTCACAAGAGTGGAGGAGGCCTATATCTCAACTTTCTATCTTAGTAACTATGTGGTTTAAAAAAATCTATATATTTAAGATCACTTGTGGCTGGCGATAACTTTCAGTGTCGGTGTATAAAAATCCTCAGTAAAATACTGTGTGCACATTGCCAAGTCTTTTCTATAACTGCTTGTTGGGAGCTTTTTAAATAACCTGGGCCTGCCTTGACTGATGCATATGTACTGTAATATAGTTGTCATCCTTAACCGTGTACTGCTTTTCATAGAATATCAGGGTTGGAAGAGACCTCAGGAGGTCATCTAGTCCAACCCACTGCTCAAAGCAGGACCGACACCAACTAAATCTGCCCAGGATGGGGAATTACAGCAAATACCTTTTAAATGGTTGTATTGAGAAGTGTCAAGTTTAAAAGATGCCTTTGTAGCTCTATATATTCCTTAGTACAGCGTATGGATGAATACCATATACATTATTTAACTGCCTGTGTGCATGTATATGTATGTACAATATAGTATGGATATGTATGAAGCTATTCCCACGTTGTTCAGCTATCTGTATAACTGTACATATGTATAAATGCAGGCATGCAATAAATATGTTTGTTTCTTTTTTGGACTGTCAATTGTCTGAGACGAGTGCAATTAGATTTGCAATTGGCTGAAACTTTTTGCACTATTGCCTTTTGGGCATGACATTATTTTACAGTCACGCACCTTAATTCAGAAAAGTATCCCATCAGCGCATTTAGGGTTAAAAGGCCTTGAACCAGTAACATTTTATTGAACTGGTTGCTTGGCAAATGCATGATTAGTGCTAGAATTCTTAATCCAGGAGGTGAAGCATCTCCAAAGCACAGTTGAAGTAATCCATTATGTGCCTCTGCTGTGGCTGGAGGAACCCAGGGCTACATTTTGTCATTTTGTCAAATGTGCATGGAATGCCACTAGGGGTGCTAGTGAGAGTTTGGGCTGCTGTGTCATTAAGATACCATATTGATGCCATTCATCTGTAAGTTTCATTTTCAGCAGACCAGGATGGTGGTGTTTGTGTCATTTCCATTACTTGACCTAGATCAGGGGTCGGCAACCTCTGGTATGTGGCTCGCCAGGGTAAGCATACTATCTAGGTCAGGGGTCGGCAACCTCTGGCACGCGGCTCGCCAGGGTAAGCACCCTGGTGAGCCAGGCCTGTTTGTTTACCTGCCGCGTCGGCAGGTTTGGCCAATTGCGACTTCCACTGGCTGTGGTTCGCCGTCCCAGGCCAATGGGGGCGACGGGAAGCCACGGCTAGCACATCCCTCACCTGCGCCGCTTCCCGCCGTCCCCATTAGCCTGGGACGGCAAACGGCGGCCAGTGGGAGCTGCGATCGTCCGAACCTGCCGACGCGGCAGGTAAACAAACTGGCCCGGCCCACCAGGGTGCTTACCCTGGCGAGCCGCGTGCCAGAGGTTGCCGACCCCTGACCTAGATAGTATTTTGGCTGAAGGTCAAGCAAGATGCTGGTAGGCAGAGTGAGCTCTTGTTACTGAGGGCTTCTGTAACTGATGTTCACAAACTGGGGATGATTTTGAGACCACATTTGTTTCTGGATTTTCAGATAATGGTAGAGGTTAGACTTGCTTTTTTTTTTCCATCTGTGTTTGCCTGGAATATTGAGAACTTTCTTCTTTTGATTCAGACCTCTACATAGTCATCCCTGCATTTGTGATCTGTAGACTACATTACTACTATGTGTTCTATAACAAGCAACTTTTGAAGATCCTTCATAAGTTTCAGAAAATGCACAACATAACAGTTCACCCTGAATGGTTAGTTGTGGGGAGCATATTGGTAGAAGTGTATAAGGGGGCTGTAGTTTACTTCTTGGTGCAGTTCCAAATATTGATTTTAATTGGCCCTTAGAGCTTTATCAGAGTTGAAAAATACTCCGCACTCTCACTTGGGGCCAGAGGAGCTCAGATCTCATTTAGGCACAAGAGCCAAATGGCCAGATGCTCAAAAGAGCGCAGTGTGATGTGGGGTGCTGAGCTCATTTGAAAGTCTGGCTCTAATTGTTTGTCCCCAAGTGACCTTATGACCCCCTGTCTGACCCTCCCCCCCAGCACTCCATGCTGTCTGTCTCCCCATAGCATTGTCTCCTGACCTGGCCTGACAGGAGCTGTGAAGAAGGCAAGCTGTTTCTCTTCTCTCGCTGGCTGGGAGCTGCTGCTGTTCTATCGCCACTGCGACCTCTGCTGGGCAAAAGGTGGAACTGCAGCAACATTTCAGCAGAAGCTTTTTTTCTGCACAAAAAATTAAAATTATGCACAGCTCATTAATTATGCACGTGCAGTAGTGTAGATTTCTCCTAGGAGTAACATGTGAATGTGGTGAATGTATTTAATTAAATACATCAACAAATAAAATAGAGTAGCATTTTTAACTAGGGCTATCAAGCGATTAAAAAAAATTAATCGTAATTAATTGCACAATTAAAAAAATTGTGCAATGAATCGCACTGTTAAATAATAGAATACCATTTATTTAAATATTTTTGGATATTTTCTACATTTTCAAATATATTGATTTCAATTACAACCCAGAATACAAAGTGTACCGTGCTCACTTTATATTTTTTTTTATTACAAATATTTGCACTGTAAAAAACAAAATAAATAATATTTTTCAATTCACCTAATACAATTCCTGTAGTGCAATCTCTTTATAATGAAAGTTGAACTTACAAATGTAGAATTATGTACAAAAAATAATGTAAAACTTTAGAGCCTACAAGTCCACTCAGTCCTAGTTCTTGTTCAGCCTATTGCTAGAGTTTGTTTACATTTACATTTGTTTACATTTGCAGGCGATAATGCTTCCCGCTTCTTGTTTACAATGTCACCCAAAAGTGACAGGTGTTTGCACAGCACTGTTGGAGCCGGTGTCGCAAGATATTTACGTGCCAGATGCACTAAAGATTCATATGTCCCTTCATGCTTCAACCATTCCAGAGGACATGCGTCCATACCGATGACTGGTTCTGCTCGATAATGATCCAAAGCAGTGCAGACTGATGCACGTTAATTTTCATTATCTGAGTCAGATGCTACCAGCGGAAGGTTGATTTTCTTTTTTGATGGTTCGGGTTCTGTAGTTTCTGCATCAGAGTGTTGCTCTTTTAAGACATCTGAAAGCATGTTCCACACCTCGTCCCTCTCAGATTTTGAATGGCACTTCAGATTCTTAAACCTTGGGTCGAGTGCTGTAGCTATTTTTAGAAATCTCACATTGGTACTGTCAAGGCTGCTTCCCCACTCTGAACTTTAGGGTACAAATGTGGGGGCCTGCATGAAAACTTCTAAGCTTAACTACCAGCTTAGATCTGGTCCGCTGCCACCACTCCCAAATGCTAATTCCCTTCCCTGGGTAGCCTTGAGAGACTCTTCACCAATTCCCTGGTGAATACGGATCCAAACCCCTTGGATCTTAAAACAAGGAGAAATTAACCATCCCCCCTCCTACCTCCCACCAACTCCTGGTGGATCAAGATCCAACCCCCTTGGATCTAAAAACAAGGAAAAATCAATCAGGTTCTTAAAAAGAAGGCTTTTAATTAAAGAAAAAGGTAAAAATCATCTCTGTAAAATCAGGATGGAAAATAACTTTACTGGGTTATCAAACTTAAAGAGCCCAGAGGAATCCCCTCTAGCCTTAGGTTCAAAGTTACAGCAAACAGAGATAAACACTCTAGCAAAAAGGTACATTTACAAGTTGAGAAAACAAAGATAAAAACTAACACGCCTTGCTTGGCTGTTTACTTACAAGTTTGAAATATGAGAGACTTGTTCAGAAAGGTTTGGAGAGCCTGGATTGATGTCTGGTCCCTCTCAGTCCCAAGAGCGAACAACCCCCAAAACAAAGAGCACAACAAAAGCCTTCTCCCCACCAAGATTTGAAAGTATCTTGTCCCCTTTTTGGTCCTTTGGGTCAGATGTCAGCCAGGTTACCTGAGCTTCTTAACCCTTTACAGGTAAAAGGATTTTGGAGTCTCTGGCCAGGAGGGATTTTATAGTATTGTACACAGGAGGGCTGTTACCCTTCCCTCTATAGTTATGACAGGTACCTTCTTTGTGTTTTGTCAAATCTGCAGTGAAAGTGTTCTTAAAATGAACATGTACTGGGTCATCATCTGACAGTGCTATAACATGAAATATATGGAAGAATGTGAGTAAAACAGAGCTGGAGACATTCAATTCTCCCCCAAGGAGTTCAGTCACAAATTTAATTAACGCATTTTTTTTAATGAGCGTCATCAGCATGGAAGCATGCCCTCGGGACTGGTGGCCAAAGCATGAAGGGGCATACAAATGTTTATCTTGTCTGGCACATGAATACCTTGCAATGCCACCTACAAAAGTGCTATTCGAACGCACCTGTTCTCACTTTCAGGTGACATTGTAAATAATAAGCAGGCAACATTATCTCCCATAAATGTAAACAAACTTGTTTCTCTTAGCAATTGATTGAACAAGAAGTAGGACTGAGTGGACTTGTAGGCTCTAAAGTTTTACATTTTTTGTTTTTGTGTGCAGTTATGTAACAAACTCTACATTTGTAAGTTGCACTTTCACGGCAAAGAGATTGCGCTACAGTACTTGTGTAAGGTGATTTGAAAAATACTATTTCTTTTGTTTATCATTTTACAGTGCAAATATTTATAATAAAATAGTATAAAGTGAGCACTGTACACTTCGTATTCTGTGTTGTAACTGAAATCAATATATTTGAAAATGTAGAAAAACATTTAAACAATAGAATACCAATTGAAATGTATTAAATATTTTTAAAAGTGCGATTAATCAAAATTATTTTTTTAAATCACAATTAATATTTTTGAGTTACTTTTGTGAGTTAACTGTGGATAATTGATAGCCCTATTTTTAACACATTGGTAAACGTATCCCATTGTTTGAAAAAGTGATCTTTTGTAGACAATAGATGGAAGGTATTAAATCTCAGTGACAATCTATTTTTCAACCTTTTGTGTTTTAAATAATGTATTTCTATTCATATCCTGTGCAACCTGTACAGTTGAGGGTGTCAACCTACTGTTTTAAGAGTCTGAGACAAGTTATTCCTAAATATATTAAATACGTGCAATTCCGCTCCTCCTTGGTTAGAAGACCATCTCACTTAAGTAGCCAATTATTGTCTATCTCCTGAGTAATTACATAAATTAGGTTTCATTGTGTATTTTATATTTCCATACAGGATAACTAGATTCCCCTTCTTGGTCTGTGTGTGACACACAATTACCTGGCTACTTTGTGTGAGTAATTACTGTGTCTAACTCTCCATCAGTCATGAATCTACTGATTACATGATTTCTGTGTTCAAGTAAAGGAATTTCATGCACAAATAAGACACATAATTACATGCACAGTTACATGTACACATTTCTAGGAATTGGTTCCATAATGACCAATTACAAAAGTGTGCTATTCTAAAAACTAAAGTATGGCTGAGAGTTTGATAAATGGTAGCCTAAAATTAGGCTGGAAACCAACATTTAGGTACCTAAAGTAGCCTGACTTTCATAAGTGCTGAGCACCTATCAGCTCCTATTAAATCAGTCCATTGTTTGTGCCTCTGTGTGGATTTTCTGCTCCTGTTTTTTTTTTTTAAAAAAGCTTGTAGTATGGCTTTTGCATTCACTGACAAGACATGAAGGGACTTGTTTGACCTTGACAGCTGATGGTGCAAGAGAAGGCATTGCATTATCTCCTTTGTCTACTTTTTCTTCACACTAATGTAGATAAAAACATGATCTGTCATGGATATGTCATAAGTGCTCAACACATTTCTCTTCAAATATGACTATCATGTCTTTTAATACCAAATAGAGTTCTCAGCCAACCACTGTGTTATGAAAAGACTTTTATATGCTGCAGCACTAGTCTCAAAAGAAGAAATTGATTTTAAAAGCCACAAAAAATAAAATGTTTTTTGGTGCTTTCAGTTCTCTGAAGGCAAATTAAAATGATCTTCAAGCCCGAGCCTTCCAAGGGCAATAGGGGTGTGTGTGTATGTGTGTGTGTGTAAGATAATCAACAATGATGTATTTGCATTTTACGTGCTAATAATAAAAACATGTCCCACCTAAAAGGCTCGAGTCATGAAATGAGCTAGGCATATACTTAACTTTGCACACTGTGAGTTGCCTTATTTAAACTTTTCCAGTATTTAACTGCTAACAATTGTAATCCCTTGAGACTATTCATATCTGTTGTTTAGTGAGCACCAATAGTGTGCTCAGCACTGTACATAGAGGAAGACATAGAACTCGCTGGATGATCATCTTCAGACAATGGAGGAAACTCTCCATGGGGGAAATGTGTATTTAGGAAGGACTTTCAGGAGCAGAGGGAAATAGTGATGTGCTCCAAAAATTTTAACAAGGGCCTTCCTCAATTTTCTGCTTTAATTGAGTAAAATCTTAACACTTCCGCCCCCCAAATCTACTGATTCCATACTCTTTCCCTCTGCCAAAAATGCCATGATCACTTCCACCTCTATCCCTCTCTATCCACTATGATTCCCCTTCCCCATAACTTCATGAAGATTCTTCTAAGGTGGGACCTCTGTCTGGCACCTGTTCCTCACCACAATAGCAGTATTACAAGAAGGTGTGTGCCCGGGTGCTTTACTTGGCTGCAGAATTGGTGAGGAAGGTGGCCCAGCAGTCTCCATCTGTGGAGTGGTGGTAGTTCTGGTGGATAGCTGGTGCCCTTTGGTGGTTTCTGGGGGGAGGGGGATCATTTGAGGAATGACAGGACTTTCACTGCTGTTGGTGGTCTCTCCTAGCTGATGTAAGGATCTGGAGGAGGGAGTAGCTCTCCCCTGATTTAAGGTGGATGCTGGTGACTGGGTTTCCTTTATATGATGGGGAAGCTGGGAACGAGGGGAATGAGATTTTACATTCCCTCTCAGTAGAAATTATTCATACACCAGTCTGGGGATGGTCAGGCAAGAACTAGCAGGAAGGTAGGCGAATGGCTGAACATGTACTCAGTGTGACTGAACCTTGAGTAACTACGTACATGAGAGTGGAATATACACATATCTGTTTCCCAGCTCATTCTGTATGCATGGTGACTCCTCCTTTAGGGAGGAAGAATTTGAATTATTAAATGAGTACTTATTAACATTCCCTATGGTGCAGTTTTCAGAAAATCTCTAATGTTCTGCAGAAATACTAGGAGCTCTACAAGTAGCAAGAACCACACCAGTGGAAAAAAAAGTTATTTTTCAGTGAAATTATCTGTACAATCAGCTTGGAAACTTTCCTAGCCAGGAACTTTCCCAATGCTTACATCTAGTCATCAGAAGCAATTGAATACTAACAATACCAGACAGATAGATTGCATCACAACAATGGGAGCCATTCTGCCTCATTAACAATTACACCAGGAAAAGTGACATGCGTCTAATCCTTACTGTGACAGTATTTTTAAAAAGCACCTACATTTTCCAGACCAAGAACATTTATTTTACTTTGAAAATTAAAGTGGGACTTTTATTCTCCCTTATTAATGTGATTTTCCATGTTGCAATTTTTCTGGAATAGAAATGAAAGTTTTTAAAAAATGGAGACAGGGTGGTGGGGTGGTGAACACAAGCTTCCATTGTTTCCCATGTTTGTCATCATTGTCCTGATTATTCTAATGAACTAATGTGTATGCATAGGAAGGGTCATGGATCCAGGTTGCAGTGGTCAGACATCTTGTAGGCACAGAGAGCAAGTCAGTTCCCCCACACAGTGCAACAACCAGCAACACAGCTACTATTAACAATTGTTATGTTATACATATTAAAATAGAAATCCTCTGCATTAAACAACATAAGCCTCATGAAAATGGCAGAATATCACCAGGAGTGGCCGAATGGGAGAGCACTGTTTGGAGAACACTTAATGGCAGCATGTGAAGGAGAGAGGGACTGTTTCAAGCAGCCATTACAGCAGAGAGCAGATCAGAGACTCATCGAGATAGATAGCATAAAGATGAATCGAATAAAGCCTCCACCAGAACTCAAGTTACTGGGGATTATGGAGGAATCCTGGAAGAACTTTAAACAATGGGTTTTTTTTGGCTGTACATGATGGCAGTAGATGCAGGTTCCTTGCGTGGAGCCCAGAAAGCAACTTTACTGCTAACTATAGCTGGTGGGGAAGCTCTAGATCTTTTTAAGAGCTTCCTGCTGTCCCCTGAGGACCGTGAAGATTTTGATAAGGACGTAGCACAGTTTGAGACTCATTGCATTCCTAGAAAGATTGAAACTTATGAAAGATTCCTTTCCCACACAAGAGTGCAAAAGGAACATGAAGGCATTGGGGATTACCTCAGACTTGCAGTGTACTTGACCCAAGAGTCAGTCTTGCAACTTTGGCCCCCTAAGGGATTCCTTGATTAGAGCTAGGCTGATGGTAGGTTGTAATCATGCAAAGGTACAGTAGTGTCTACTGAGAGAGTGTGACTTGACTTTGGAAAAAGCCATAAACATCTGCAATGCAGGAGAACAGGCACAACTGGAAATGCAGGGTTTTAAACAAAGAGGGTACCAGGGACACTGTGCAGGAGGTCACTACACAGCAGGACAAGAAGGCAATGCACACAAAAAAGCAATACACTGACAAGGACAAAGGAAAGGCAAAATATCACTTTATGGAAGGGCCAGCCCAAACAAATGTGTGGGAAGTGTTGAACCAAACATGCTTGCAGACAGTGCCAAGCATTTGGACAAAAGTACAGTGTGTATAACAAATACAACTATTTTGCTAACCAGTGCAGACAACAGAATGCCATGAATGCAGTACAGGAATATGGTGATCGCTGTAGTGAGGAGGCAGTGTATGTTAATGCCATACAGCAATATCTGCCCGTAGACAAGAACTAGTTTGTTATTTTTAATACTAATGGCTCACAAATCATATGTAAAGTAAATCGGGTGCTGACACCAATGTAATTCTAGAACAATTGTGGTGAACTTTAAAATACAAGCCCATACTGGAGAAACAGGCAAATGTCCTGACAGTTTACAGATCTGTGGTGGGCAGATGTCTGCTCAGTCTCGCACATAAGAAAGAAAAGACTAAAAACACATTTATTGTTGTTATAACAGATAGAACCCCTATTTTGGGCCTGGAATCCAATCAGCAATTGGGACTGATATACAAGCAGTTTAATATGGAACAAACTTGTCATAAGGCATTGAAATTTAGTAGAGGGATATATGGATGTGCTCAAAGACTTGGGAAAACCACCAGTCATGCATAAAATAATTTAGAAGTATGGACACCCTGTCATACATGCAGCCAGGAAGGTACCTGAGGCCATAAGAGGTGGACTCTGGCAAGAACTGCAACATCTCGTAGCCATGGAAGTAATAGAAAATGTTGAGGAATATGCAGATTGGATGCACTACCTGCTGATAGTATAAAAGAAATCTGGATTGTTGTGCTTTTGTCTTGATCCCAAGGAATTAAATACTAACATAAGAAATGAGTGTTATCATGTACCGATGAGAAAAGAAATCTTGGGAGAGACAGTGCGTGCCAAATTTTTCATGGTTCTAGATTCATCTAATTTGTTTAGTCAAATCCCTTTGACTAGACTAAACAGAGAATTTATAGCTATGTACTCTTAACACTATTAACAGATATTGTTTCAAACGTCTACCTTTCAGAATTTGCTTTGCACCTGAAGTATTCCACAGAACTATGCAACACTTATTGAAGGTGTCAAGGTGTAAATGGATGATATTCTCATGTGGGGCATTACAGAACAGGAATACAATGTGGGACTGGCTACAGTTCTTCAGATTGCCAGGGATAAAGGATGAAGTTGAACAAAGAAAAGTGCCAGTTCTTGCCAAAAGAATTTCTCTAACTTTAAATACAAAAATGATACATGCATACAGGTAAATCCTGTCAGAAAGTGGTGTGAAGCCAGATCCAGCAAAAGTGCAAGCTATCCTTAGGATGGCAAGCCCAAAACAGAAAAAAGACTTACAAAGGTTTATTGGCATGGTGACTTGGCTGGGCAAATTCGTAGATAACATGGGTGATTAAAAATATATGACAAAGGTATTACTTAATGGTGTGGAATAGAACTGAACTAGAAGCATGAACATGAATGCTCCCCTGCTACAATACAAAGTTATTCACAGATGCTTCAAAGGAAGGATTAGATGCAGTGCAACTTCAGAAGAGAGGCTGTGCCTGGAGACCAGTAGCATCTGCATTGAGAGATTTCACAAATACAGAGTACATATAGTCACAGATTGAAAAGGAAACTCTAGGAACTGCACATGGCTGTGATGCTTTTCACAACTAAGTTCATGGAATATCTTTTGTAATTAACACCAATCATAAACTGTTGATAACCATTTTAAAAAGGGACCTGAGGAAAACACCACCTCGAAGTCAAAGATTATTAATGAAGCTTCTAAAATATGTCTATACAATCAAATTCGCTCCAGGAAATCATTTAATCCATAGCAGTTACCCTATACAGTATCTGGGATAAATCTGAGAGAGGTGAGGGTCTAAATATTGATATCTAGATATAGATATTCACATCAAGATGCAAAATATTCAGAACCTGTTTCATCTCACATGTGGGCACTGTTAAAAATGTTACAGTAAAGGATGAGATGTTGCAGTCAGTGATTCATGCTCTGTTCTGGATAGAAAAAACAATTAATGCCTAAACAGTATGTTCCCTTCAGGCATGAGATGTCTATGGGTTCTGGTGTACTTCTCAAAAGAAAGTGCACTGTGATTCCATTTGAACTCAGAAAAAACATGCTAAGGGCCATTCACGAAGGACACTTGGGTATATAGAGAAGTGCAAAAGAAGAGCACAATAAGCACCCTATTGGCCAGGCATGAATGATGACACCATTGACATGATAAATACCATTGCCACATGCTAAATCTATAGGCCAGCCATACCCAAAGAATCATTATTAAATATGGATCTGTCAGCTGGTGTTTTGGGACACTGAGAGAGTAAATACTTTTACCTTAGAGGACAAAGATTAGTTGACTATATTTGATTCATCCTTGCACTACCCAGAGGTAGAAATATTGATGGATGCTGCATGAAACCAGGTAATCCTGAAACTCAAAGCTTTCCCCCACCCTCAGATTTGGGATTCCACAAGTAGTGAGGGCTGACAATGGACCCCAGTTTGCTAATACTTCGATACTTTTGCAGATGAATATGGATTTGAATGTATTATTTTTAGTCCTAGATATCTGCAAAGTAATGAGCTTGGTGAACGTGGTGTAAAAATTGTTAAGAGACTGTTAACAAGACATGCTATGGAAGACCTTCTCTTGTTGCATTGCTGAATTACAGACCAGCACCTTTAGAATGTGGCTTCTGCTACTAGGTCAGACATGAACTAAACATCATCAGCTGAAGATGAAACAGGGTGCAGTTCATGAACAAACGCACAAACGGGTGCAGAAGTAAGGCATAAAGTCCCATTATGAGAAAACCAGGGTGCACCTGAGGGAAACACACCCTCAAGAATCTGTTAAAATTTGTTGGGGAGATAAGGCTGAGGTGCTTCATCTGTTTGCTCCCAGATCATATAGGGCCCTACCAAGTTTACAGCCATGAAAAACACGTCACAGACTGTGAAATCTGGTCTTTTGTATGCTTTTACACTATACTATACAGATTTCATGGGGCAGAACAGTGTTTCTCAAATTGGGGGTCCTGACCCAAAAGGGAGTTGCAGGAGAATCACAAGGTTATTTTAGGGAAGTTGCAGTATTGCCCCCCTTACTTCTGCGCTGCCTTCAGATCTGGGCAGCTGGAGAGCAGCGGCTGTTAGCCAGGCACCCAGCTCTGAAGGCAGTGCCCTGCCAGCAGCAGTGCAGAAGTAAGAGCGGCAATACCATACCATGCCACCCTTACTTCTGCGCTACTGTCTTCAGAGCTGGGAGCTGGAGAGTGGCAGCTGCTGACTGAGGGCCCAGCTCTACAGGCAGCAGTGCAGAAGTGTAATGAGGCTGCCTTGGGCAGGACACTGCTGAGAGTATCAATTCAGGACAAATTGCTTAGAACAGGGCAGTTACAGCTGAAGGCTGGGGGTCCCTTGCACACCAAACCAGCCAAACAGAGAGGACTTCAGTTTTACTCCACTGGCTAACCAGAAGTCATACAAGCAATTCCCTTAGATACTCCAGTTTCCCAGTATCACCACTAGCACCGTTCCTTATGGGGATGAATGATTATGAAAACCAATACCCCAGTAAAAGAAAAAAAGTTCTCCCGATCCCAAAGGACCAATCCCCAGACCCAGGTCAATATACAAGTCAGATCTTACCCACATATCATGCTGTTGCCAATTTTTTAGAATCCAAAATCGAAAGGTTTATTCATAAAAAGAAAGAAATATAGATGAGAGCTAAAATTGGTTATGTAGAATCAATTACATGCAGTAATGGCAAAGTTCTTGGTTCAGACTTGTAGAAGTGATGGAATAAACTGCAGGTTCAAATCAAGTCTCTGGAGTACATCCACAGCTTGGATGGGTCATTCAGTCCTTTGTTCAGAGCTTCAGTTTGTAGCAAAGTTCCTCCAGAGGTAAGAAGCAGGACTGAAGACAAAATGAAGATGATGCAGTTGCCTTTTATAGTCAATTTTGCCATGTGGCTTGTGCTTCCTTTGTTCCAAACACAAGCTACCCAGCACATGGGATGGAAAAACCTTAGCGTGCTCTCCATAGGCATGTCCCTGCATGCCTTGCTGAGTCACAAGGTTTATCTGCCTTCTCTCAGTGGGTCAGTTGTATAGCTGATGGTCCTTAATGAGCCATCAAGCAGGCTAGGCAGTGCTGAAGCCAAATTGTCTGGGGTGTCACCCAGAAGCATAGCACAAGTTTGAAATACAGACAGTATAGAGACAATACCTATAACTTTAAATACAAAAATGATACATGCATACAGATAGCATAATCATAACCAGCAAATCATAACCTTGTGATTGACACCTTATTTGACCTCCTTTGTACAAGATTTGGAGCCACTACAGGACCTTGCATGTTGTCAAGTATCAGGGGGTAGCCGTGTTAGTCTGTATCTACAAAAACAACAAAGAGTCTGGTGGCACGCTGTTAGTCTTTAAGGTGCCACCAGACTCTTTGTTGTTTTTACAGGACCTTGGTTGCAACAATGATCTATAGGTCACAGTTCATGTCAATGATGTCACAAGAAGTAAGAGTGACAATACCATACTATCCTCACTTCTCCACTGCAGCTGGTGACAGCTCTGCCTTCAGAGCTGGGCTCCTGGCCAGCAGCTGCCACTTGCCAGCAGCAGCACAGAAGTAAAGGCAGTAGTACCGCAACGCCCACTACAATAACTGTGTGACCCCCGAAAACTCCTTTATGGATCAAGACCCCTAAAATTACAACACTGAAATTTCACATTTAAATAGTGAAATAATGAAATTTATGATTTTTAAAAGCCTATGACCATGAAATTGACCAAAAAGGACCAATTTTAGGTAGGGCCCTACATATGAGATGAAAACAAAACAAGGATTTCTGTTGGGAAGGTAATGTAAACATCTCTTTATTGATGCCAGTAAAAGCCATCTTAGATGAGCTACCTCCTTTGGAAGAATAACACAGTTTTTGCTCTTAGGTTGGTTGCAACATATCAGAGGCAGTTTATTCTTAAGCACTATTGCAAGGGGAAGAGTACACAACAGCAGGTCTTCCCAAAAGATAAACAATTAAGGCAAGCATTTATACCTTTTGTTATATGCAATAATGATCAACAACTGCAGTTTGTTTATATATATTCCTTTTTGATATTTTACTTTTAACAGTTTTTGCTATAGTCTGCATTTTATTTGTATTTAACACAAAGTCAAAACAACCTCTCTTACAGTTCTTTTGTACTTGCCCAGGCCCTGCCTGGAAGTCTCGAGTTATTAGCTGTTAGAGTTAGCCTGACTCTTGCTCTTCCTAGAAAACTAAGATGTCTGCGCTTTTTTTTTTTTACTTCCACACTCCACATGGAGAGCAGCAGTTACCAGTAAAAACACCTCCACATTAAAGTAGGGACAGCAACCGTTCCAAAATGATACTGCCTGCTGTGACTACAAGGGATGTGGACCTGTCAGATACAAGATCATTGGATACCCAGGTCAATTATCTGGGAAACACACCACCATGACCACAGGCAACTGATGCTGTCCCAAGGCTGCTAGTGGAGGAAACTATCTCAAAGGAGAAGAGAACAGGCAGCAGCAGAATGGTCAGAAAACCAAAGAGTAATTGAAAGCTACTGCAATAGATGAGAGACATAGATCTCTCCCCCCACCCCAACTTCTATTCTTCTTCTAGTGTTGTGTGGCTATATCTCAGCCCAGCCTTTTAGAAATGAACCTCAAACATTTATAAGAGCTGATCCTCCCTCCCTCCCTAACAAACCCGAATTATATGAACCAAGTTTGGTTTTAGCAGGTCTTTACGCAAGCTTCTTCTGCACTACTCTGCCAATGTCTTTCAGTCCTGACTTCTAACATCTCTACTTTTCCCAGTCTTGAACTTCTCATGAGCTGAGACTGCCAGTCAAGTTACAGCTAATAAAAGTATCATAATTTGAAACAGTCTTACAATAAAAGTAGAAAGATTTGGTAACTATCAGTGAAGAAATGATATCATAAGCCAAATTTTTCCCTCAGTTACATCCATGTAAACTCTCTGAGTTCAATGTGACCCTGTGGAACTTAATGGGGCACATGAATTCAGAATTCTGTCCCCTGGAGCAAATTTATCACTGATCTACATCTTGTGCAGTCCCAAGGCAGCCATGCATTTGTCTGCTCGTATTTATACTCCACTGTGGTGAAACTTTATTTGAACGGGTAGCTGCCTAGGAGCATTCTAAATTATATGGCTATTTCTTCAGTGTAGTATTTCCAATTCTTTAAATGGACTGTGTAGTGAATAACACTTAATAAACAAAGCTTTTGAACTTGGATTATAACATCATACATATGATGTTAATAAAAACAAGTGCTGCATGGACTAACTTTCCTTAAGAGGAACCAGGTGAGATTTTATTCGCAAGACCTAAGTTCAATGTTCTATGCTTCCCTTTCAGTAGCTTGTAATCTCATTAATACCTAAACAGTGCAGAGCTGCATGCCCTCCCTTCTTCAACTATTAATAATTTAATCAATTAATGTTACAAAGGGAAAATGGAAGTCTGAATGTAGGTCTTGGCAGGCACATGTTCTAGGAAGAACAGATTTTCAACTATTTTATTTGTGATTTTTAAAAAAAATCTGCATATGCATTCTGGAAATGATTTGGAACTTCATCAGGTTGGGTTTTTTGTATTTTTAAGGGGTGTGACATAATCCTTATGTTATGGGAGCGCTCTATATCTGCAATCACTTTGGGGCAGGGGACCTCTCTTTGTTCTGTGTTTTTATACACTGCCTAGCACAATGGGAGTCCTGAATCTTGATTGCATCTCCTAGAATCTATGGTAATACCAATAATAAATAAATAATGATAATAGATATGGAACTAGTTAATAACTAAAGTGCCTGTTGATGGCACTCCAGAATATGTAGCATAGTTCCTGATTAAATTCCCTCTCTTGGAATATAGTGAAAAAAACTTCTTGTGCTCTGTAACTGGCTTCTTCTGTGCAGCTCTTTTCCTTGGTACATAACACCATGGAAGGTCAGTAGAATGGAGAAAGTATAGCCCAGTGTATTAGATAGAGTACTGGAGTACGAGTCAAGAAACCTGTGCTATGCCACTGCTTGGCTGTGACATAACCACTCTTTGCCTCAGTTTCCTCATCTACAAAATGGGGATAATACTGCTTACCCAAAGGGCGTTGAGATCTAAGGATGAAAAGTGCTATATATCTCTTAAGTATAAAGTACAGTTATATTACAAAGGCTGCAATTCTTCTTGCTCATGTCCTGGTAGCTCACTGAGAGTTGGCCAGAAGTCAAGCCCCCATAAAGAAATTATATGGTTCAGATTCTCAAAGGTAGGTAGGCATCTAACTCCCATTGATTAAAAATGTGTTTGGAACCAAGGAGAGAGTGGGAGTCAGTTTAGGGGTGCTGAGGTGTCTACCCAATATGCAGGATTTCAGATGAGTGGGAGCCAGTGGCAGGTGAAGCAGCAGGTATCATAAAACTTTGATCCTATCAATAACAGCTAGGTTGTTTTTTTTTTAACAAGCATTTCAGTTCACCTTTAAAGATTTTACTTGGATGTTTTGATGGTATGGGAGACAGGAACTACAGAAGGTCATTGAGAAATCAATATACCATAAGCAGATCTCAGTACTGCAATTAACATGCTATTGTACAAATTAACTGAAGGCAAGTTGTTCAGCTGTTCACTAGCTCTAGATAATCAACTCAGAGACAATGGGTGAGATTTACACAATGTTGCAATGAGAAGAAAGTGAGTCAAAACACTAGGGTCTTTTCAATGCATTATCTATCAATCCTCTAGTCAGATTGTATTCAATCTAGATGAAAGGGATCAATGAAACATTTAATTAGGAGTGTATTACTTTTGAGAGAGATTTACAGAAGGAATTAAGATCCCCAAAAGGTGTGATCAGAGTCTGCCCCAGCTCCTCCTCCCCAACACATCGTATCAAGGTTTACATTTCTAACACAAAAATTAAGGCCAACCTTTTTCAAATGCACCTTTTTTGCATAGTTAGGCACTTAAATAAATAACCTGTTTTCCATAGATGCTGGGCATTGAGTTCAATAGGAGCTTGGAAGTCCTCAGGGCCTCTGAAAATCAGGCCACTTATGTAAGTACCTAAATATGGATTTTGGGGGCATTACTTTGGGCTGCCAAGTTTGAAAATTTTGACTTTAATAAATAAAACAACCCTTCCTAGCTGGAACTATATCAGCAAACGTGTGCAACAACAAAATGCCGTCCCCCTGCAGAACACTACACTGCTAAATATTACAGCGTGGATATGGGAGGCATTGCTTGGGTGTGCAGAAAGTCGTGTAGGGGCATATACCCTAAGGTTCTGGGTGTGTCTATCTATACTCTACTTGCCTAAGCAATGCCTCATTCTCTACACTGCTCTTTATACCAGTGCTAGCTGGTTGTGCTGTGTATATATTCTACCCACTGTGACAGACCCAGACTAGTGGGGTACAGGAGTCTGGTAGAGAGCAGGAAGACAAAACCCCGCGGTCCCAATTGTATGACCTCATCCATCTCGCACGAAAGTGGTTGCAAACAGAGTCCCGGAGTCCGGAAGAGATACTAGCGGTTCTGATCATCGACCGATACATGAGGGGACTACCACCAGACTTTCGTGCCTGGGTATGACGAGGTTGTCGCCCTGGTAGAGAGGCGAAGGACAGCGAGGGAGCTGACCCGACCAGTTAAGGAAGAGGCACCCTGGGTTAAACTAGCAGCATCAAGCCCTAAAGTTCGGGTGTCTGGGCCACCAGGAGGGCCCAGGTGGAAAAAGAGAGAGGCTGAAGGCCCACCAGAGGCCACAAAGAGTCGGAGCACTGAGGGAGAAGAGGATTGTGATGTGAGACTGCCCAAACCAAGAGACCAAGGAACGCCTAGGGCTCCATACAGATGTTATGCCTGCGGGGAGTGGGGACACATAGCTGCACAGTGTCCCAATGCTGAGGAGCCTATTCAGTGTAACCTGGGGAACTGGGCAGATCCATGTTCCCTAATCCACCTTGTGGGGGTTTCACTAACCCCACATATGTATACCAGACTAGTGAAACTAAATGGGGTAGGGACCACGGCACTGGTTGATTCGGGGAGTGCTATCACGCTTATCTCAGGGAAGCTCGTGAAGTGTAGTCAGCTGCCGCAGGCTAAACGTACAGGGATAACATGTGTCCATGGGACAGTTAGTTACTACCCAACCATCCCAGTAAAAGTAGAGATCCCACGGAACACTACTGAGGTAGCAGCAGGTGTAGTCCCTAAACTCCCATATGCGGTGCTCATAGGGAGGGACTTCCCATGGTCTGGAAACTTACTCCCAGTAGGGGGATTGGAGAAAGATGGGGACCCTAAAATTGGTGAGGCATCCACAGCAGACTGTCAACCCCCAATCTTCTCTGAAATATCCCCAGATTTGTTCTCCACTCCCAGACAGGGTAGAAAGACAAAAAGGGAAAGAAGGGCAGCTAAGGCCTTGGGAACCCAAATACTGACCCAAAGCCAGAGGGTTGCTCTTGTAGGTAGGCGGACCTGCACAGCTGCAAAGGAGGCCACGCAGGAGGGAGAAGCACCTGAGTCTGACCCCCACCCTAATGCTTCTGAACCAGTAAAGGCAACAGAGACTGGGCCCCTAGATCTTGGGCAGATTAGCCCCGGGAGAGGAAATTTTGGACGGGACCAGGCAGAAGACCCAAGGTATGACAACATTAGGAAGGAGGTGACTGAAATAGATGGGGCCCCCGTGGAAGGGAAAATCCAGGGACCAGGACCCTACTTCATAATGAAGAAGGATCTCTTATACTGGGTTGCACCAGTACAGGGGCAGAAGGTACAGCAGATCCTAGTACCTCAAAAACACCAGAACGCTGTATTAAGTCTTGATCATAGTCATCTTTTTGGGGGGCATTTGGAGGTAGAGAAGACCCTGGCACGAGTCCTATGACGGTTCTTCTGGCCCGGAATGCATGAAGAAGTGCGGAGGTACTGTGCCTCCTGCCCGGAATGTCAGCTGCACAGTCCCCGTCCCCACTTGAGGGCATCTTTAGTACCCCTTCCCATCATAGAGGTCCCCTTCGAGCAAATAGCCATGGACCTAGTGGGACCCCTGGAGAAGACGGCTCGGGGCCACCAATATATACTTGTTGTTTTGGACTATGCTACTCGCTACCCAGAAGCCATCCCTCTGCGGAACACGGCCTCTAAAACTATAGCCAAAGAGCTGGTGGGGATCTTTGCCCAAATGGGGCTACTGAAGGAGATATTAACCAACCAAGGAACCCCATTTATGTCGAAGCTAACGAAGGACCTCTGTACGCTGCTCCATATACATACCCTGAGAACTTCGGTCTATCATCCGCAGACTGATGGGTTGATAGAAAGGTTTAACCGAACCCTTAAGGCTATGATAAGGAAGGTGGTAAGTTGGAACGGAAAGGATTGGGACACCCTACTACCCAACCTTAAGTTTGCTATCTGGGAGGTACCTCAGGCCTCAACTGGGTTTTCCCCCTTCAAGTTATTATACGGGCATCACCCCCGTGGTATACTAGATATCGCCAAAGAGATCTGGGAAGAGGAATCCAATGAGGGGAGAAATATAATAGAGCATGTAATGCAGATGCGAGACTGGATAGCCCGGGTTACCCCTATTGTACGGGAACATCTGGAGAAGGCACAGGAGGCCCAGCGAACCCATTACAATCGCCAGGTAAAAGTGCGACAGTTCCAACCAGGGGATCGGGTTATAGTGTTGGTACCCATGGGAGGGGCCCTATGAGGTGGTTGAACCCGTGGGGGAAGTAACCTACAAGGTGCGGCAGCCAGGACGCAGAAAACAAGAACAGATTTATCACGTTAACCTTCTGAAACCCTGGCATGCACAAGAGGCATGCACAACAGTCCAAAAAGACCTAACCCAGGAAAATAAGCCTTCCAAACAGGTGAGAGTGTCTCCCGATTTAACACCAGACCAGAAGAATGAGGTGTCTGAGATGATCTTCCAGAACCAAGATGTGTTCTCGACAAAACCGGGTCGAACAACCGAGACATATCACCACATCGTCACGAACCCTGGGGCCAGAGTAACAATGAGGCCCTATTGGGTGCCAGCGGCAAAAAGGAGGAAATAAAAGCAGAAGTAAAAAAAAATGCTGGAGTTGGGGATCATCGAAGAATCCCACAGTCAGTGGTCCAGCCCAATCGTGCTGGTGCCCAAACCTGATGGCACCACAAGATTTTGCAACGACTTCCGGCGACTAAACGAAGTATCCCAGTTCGACGCGTACCCCATACCTCACATAGATGAGCTAGTGGACCGTCTGGGTAATGCCTGGTACTTGACTATCCTAGACTTGACAAAAGGGTACTGGCAGATTCCCCTTGCAGAAGACACAAAGGAAAAGACTGCGTTCTGTACACCAGAGGGTCTTTTTCAAAATACTGTCCTCCCTTTTGGACTACATGGGGCCCCAGCTACCTTCCAGCGCCTCATGGACAAGCTATTACACCCACATAAGTTATGCTGCTGCCTACTTGGACGATGTGGTCATTCATACCCCAGACTGGGAAACCCACCTGGAGAAGGTGGAGGCAGTCCTCGATACCTTCAGGCAAGCTGGCCTTACAGCAAACCCTGCCAAGTGCACTGTAGGGTTTACAGAGGCCAAATATCTTGGCCACATTGTGGCAAAAGGTCTGATAAAACCCCAAATGAACAAGTTAGAGGCCATCCAAAATTGGCCCCGACCAAGTTGCAAGAAACAAGTCCGTGCATTCCTAGGTGTGGTGGGGTATTACCGACGATTTATCCCCCACTTTGCCACAAGGGCAAGCCCCCTGACAGACCTAGTGAAAGCCCGTGGACCTGATCTGGTGAGATGATCTGACGCAGCAGAGGAAGCATTCACAGACCTACGGACTGCCCTCTGCAGTAACCCCGTACTGATAGCCCCTGCTTTCACCAAGGAGTTTATCCTGCAGACGGATGCATCGGAAGTAGGGTTGGGGGCCGTTCTATCACAGATGGTCGAGGAGGAGGAACACCCAATTCTATACCTCAGTCGGAAACTCCTTCCAAGGGAACAAAAATATGCAGTGGTGGAGAGAGAACGCCTCGCTGTAAAACGGGCCATGGAAACATTGCGCTACTACCTGCTCGGGCGCAGATTTGTCCTCGTGACTGACCATGCTCCTCTTCAATGGATGCAATGGAACAAGGAGAAGAACACAAGGGTGACCAGATGGTTCTCATCCCTCCAATCTTTCCAGTTCCGTGTGCAACACAGAGCAGGGAGCCGTCATGGCAACGCCGATGGCTTGTCACATGTGCACTGTCTGACGTCCTAAGCTGCCCAACCCCTTGGCATTGAGCAGGGGGAGGGATATGTGACAGACCCAGACCAGTGGGGTACAGGAGTCTGGTAGAGGGCAAATATACTGGTCACTGGATGAGTAGTTTTCTGTTCTCTGAGTGACCAGAGCAGGGGCTGCACTAGAGGAATCAGGAACCTGCTAGAACCAGTTAAGGCAGGCAGGCAGGAGCCAATTAAGAAGAAGCTGCTAGAATAAATTAAGACAGGCTAATAAGGGCACCTGGGTTTTAAAAGGAGCTCACTTCAGTTTGTGGTGCGAGTATGAAGAGCTGGGAGCAAGAGGTGCAAGGAGCTGAGAGTGAGAGGGTATGCTGCTGGAGGACTGAGGAATACAAGCGTTATCAGACACCAGGAGGAAGGTCCTGTGGTGAGACTAAGGAAGGTGTTTGGAGGAGGCCATGGGGAAGTAGCCCAGGGAGTTGTAGCTGTCATGCAGCTGTTATAGGAAGCACTATAGACAGCTGCAGTCCACAGGGCCCTGGGCTGGAACCCGGAGTAGAGGGCGGGCCCGGGTTCCCCCCAAACCTCCCAATTGACCTGGACAGTGGGTTCTTCCAGAGGGGAAGGTCTCTGGGCTGTTCCCCAACCCACATGGTGAATCTCTGAGGCAAGAAAATCCACCAATAAGCGCAGGACCCACCAAGATAAAGGAGGAACTTTGTCACACCGCGTTGTAAGTGTAGCCATAGCCTAAAGAGTGCCTTTGTGTGCATTTGCTTAATGCCCTGTGGAAGTGTATTAAGCTAAACCACCAGATGGCACTCTGCACCATAAGTGTGTCCACACAGGGAGTTAGAGTGGAGCCCCATGCAGACAAGCCCTAAGTTGTTGTAAACAAACAAAATAAAATAATCTCTTGTATTATTTTCTTTTACTGTGTTGGCTGTCGTACAAGGTAAATGTTTTGACAAACTATCACTAAACCCCATTCTTATTAAAAATAAAATCAGACAGTCTAGTTCTCTTTTTGGATAGCTTTGTTACCAAAGCAGGCATGTCCGTAGCCTTCTCAACAACTTCCTGACCAACAGCACCATGCTCTGCTCCTCCTGGGGGACTATTTATGTTTTATAGAATCAGGGCTGCATCTCCAGTATTGGAATTCTGTGTGGCTCCTTTTGGCCTTTGGAGCTGCAGATCTAGCCTTTGATTTCAGATGCTGAATATGCTTTATACTGAACACAAAGGGCCAGATTCGTAGCTGGTGTAAGTCAGGGTAGCTTAATTGCAAGTCAATGGAGCTATGCTGATTTGTGCCAGGTGAGGCTCTGGCCCAAAATACAGATGCCAAAGACATTACTCAGTAGGCTCCCTAACTTTTTTTAATAGGCAAACTAATAACCCAGCATCCTAGAATGGAAAGGTACCGATTTACATTTAATTATGCTGCCTGTTTTAATGGTGAGTCCCTTTAAGGCCACCATATGGCTGTAACCTAAGAACCCCAGAACTGCTGGTAGAATCAGTCATTAGAGAACAATCTGTCAGTGTAAAGCAGAGTGCTGGACCTTTGCCAGCATAACAGTGTTGGACCTGTTCCTGTGTGCGCGTCTGGATTTACTTCCCACAAGGCAGTATGCTCGTTGCCTTCATAGATCCCTGCTTGGTCTGCCTTTCTTTTCTGGTGTGTGTGTGTGTGTGTGTGTGTGTGTGTGTGTGTGTGTGTATACACCTCTACCTCGATATAATGCGACCTGAAATAACATGAATTCGGATATAATGCGGTAAAGCAGTGCTCCGGGCGGGTGGGGCTGCACACTCCGGTGGATCAATATAATGCGGTTTCACCTATAACTTGGTAAGATTTTTTGGCTCCCGAGGACAGCGTTATATCGAGGTAGAGGTGTATTGCACATGGTCTCAAAGGGTGAGATCCTCAGCTGATGTAAAGCAGTGTAGCTCTGTGGAAGTCAGTGGAGCTATGCTGATTTAAATCAGCTGAAGTTCTGGTCTGAAGTTGGTCACTTTTGATACATTATTTACGGTTTGCCGAAAGTAACCGCATATGGTCTTCATTATTAACAGCTTTAACAAAGAATGTTAACCAAGTGAAAATGTAGGTTCCCTCCACATATATGGGGAGAAGGATGCAAGGATCCTCTTCTCTAACATCCTGCATCCCTGTGCAGAACTGAAGCAGTCAGGACTAATTACAGTCTTCCCATTCTCCTGACGGTTCCTGGCTAGTGCCACTAGAGACAGCAGGAGGAGGCAAGGTTGTTCTTCAAACCCTTCTCCACATTAGTCAGTGACCAAGCTCAGAGGAGAACATATGCTGTCCCCTCTAAAATTGTGGCATTGAGCACTGGGAGGCATTTTGCCCCCAGTGAAGGATTGTTGCACCTTAAAAGCATAAAAGAGCCTTAAGGGAATAATAATAAAAAAAATCCCCTGAGAAAGGGAAATAGGATTTAACTCACTTACTCACCCTCTGGGTCACAGGGGAAGCCAGGCCTTTCCTGATATCAGTAACTGTCCCAGTGTTGATTGCCAGACCTGCTGAAGTACTGAGATGGATGTCAGCCAAAGCAGACAGTCTGCTGGAGTTCAACGGGAAGGAGGGAGAGAGGTACTTGTGTAGCAAAAAGACAGCACTTCATAAATACTGAATTGTGCTATTATCTACATATGTGCTGGGATTCTATTAACATAGCACTAATTTTGCTTAAATGCAGACGGTTGGTACTTATCATTAGAAGTGTTCATTTGTCTGCCTTTTATTTTAACTAATAAATGCTATTTGTACGCTAAAATTACAGATGGTCCTGAATCTAAACCCTGGATCCAAGCAGCCTTTTTTTTCCCATCAGGGTGGTGGTGGTTCAAAATCTAATTCTGAATTTTGCCTCTCTAATAGGTTGAATCCACGACCTGGGTCTGAAAATCCCTGAATATATTTTAAGTAGAATTTTGGATACAAATTTTGCCCTTCTCTAGCTAAAATTTGAAAACCAAAATAATTTAGCTCAGTTGCTCTTTGATAAATCTATCTCATTGCTCTCCATAGGGAATAGAAAAGTGGTATGCTTCCAACTGGCTATTTCATCACAAAAGCCCACTCAACAGGACATTTATTTGGCCGACAAAAGTTTTAAGTCTAAATCTGATACATGCACCCCAAACCTATTGCACCTATTGAAGTCTTCATTGGGAGCTGCATGCATGTATCTGATGGCAGAATTCAGACCTTGCACTTTCAAGTCTGACTTGCAGAATTCTGCATGAACCTGTGATAGCAAAAATGTATGCTTAATTTATGCATGCCACCACTGTGATTTACATGCAAAATGGTGGCATTTTCTGGTGAAAATTGTAGTTCACAAAAATCTGGGCTAAAGAGTCACATTTTCAAGTTTTAGCAGCTCAGCCTCAACATTGGCATCCACAACTGTGACAGTGCAAACAATAGTTACATGTATTAATTGGGTCGTTAGTAGTTAGAATTTCAAACACACTCACCTAATTCTGCTTCTACTGAAGTCCATGGTACTCTCCCCCCCCCCCTTAGTTCAATGGGAGCAGCTTTAGGCTGTTACTGACTGCTTTTGAAAATCCCACCCTACGTAGCTTTCTATCTCATCTGTGCCTGCCAACATCAACATACGAATAAGGTTTTCATTCACAAAATTTCAGATACAGAGTAGAAGTTAGGGTGGAGACTCCTTTGAAAATCTGGTCTTGGGGTAGGTTGCATACAGATAGCTTAGCATTTTCCATGGTTTAGTCCCCAAATTATCTATGTTGCCCACAACTTCGTTGCTCTTTGTTGTTTACAGCAGAAATAAAACATCACAGAATTGAGGTTAAAGTTATTTCCATTAAAGCAATGGGTCCCACAGCATTTCAAATTTCCTTCATGAGCGAGTCATCTGTCCTCTACATTGAGTCTTTGTCACGCTGTCTCACACTGCTGTGTGGAACACAAGCTGAATGCTCACTGGGCCACAGCATTTCGCGGAAACTTGATGCAATCCTATAGAATTGTTCTGCCAGCCTAGGTTAGCTTAAATTTATCAATAATGGCTCTCCCTTCAAGGTGAAATACAGGCAGAATATGATGAATTGTTGTGTATTACTCTGTTAATATAGGCCTGATTCAGGAATGCATCCCTATTCGGGATTAAGATTAAGGTGCTGTCCTGAATAAGGGTGGACTGAACCAAAAAGATTAAGTGCTTTTCTAAATTAAGGCTATGGAATCAATGCTATTATAATTAGATTCAAATTCAAATATGATATTGAGCCAAATAGCACAGTAAATTCAAAAATGGGATTATTAGTATGAACATGAATAGTATCTGCAGTTCCACCTGCTAAGAGACATCAGCATGCTTTATTGAAGAAACTGGTCTGGAATTGGGGACAGGAAGACATTTACCCCCATTTTACAATATTGCAGCGTTAGGTGAATTATGGAGGGTTTACATCTTCCTTTGTTCCTCTGAAGCAACTGGTATTGCCCTTTGCTGGAGATTGGTCCATCAAGTCTGGAATCCTATGGTTTATCCTACTATGCTTCCAAGTGCCACTTTTGGATGTTCAAAACACTTCTAATCCCACTGTTGGGCTCCCTCTCGGCAAGGCAACCTGCTTTCTGAACAGTTTTACTACAGAGCTGAGGATGAACTTCATTAAACCTGTTTCCATTTGGTGAATTAAGCAACACTTATCTGAAGCCCGTTTGCTTGCCTGATTTTGACTCTCAGGTAGTGGCTCAGCAGTAGGGCTTCCACGTCCTTCATTCTCTGAAAAACTGACAACATAGAATGAATTGTCATAGCCAACACAGAAGCAGGTTGTTGGATATTCTCCTGTAGGGCCTGGGTGGATGTGCTGGACTGAGAGATGAGGTGCTTTGCAGCCTCACCCCTCCCTTCCCAAGCACACCTGTGCCAAGAAACTGTAACGAAACCTGCCACTGCTGTAAATAATGGAACATTAAATTAATGCATTGTAATAAATTGGTGCATCGTAAGAGTACCTGAAATGAAACCCATTAAGCATTAATTGAACTCCTTAAAAACCCAGCCGCCTTGGTTTTACGTCGGATTCCTAGATGAGGAGGTTGTTTAGTGTTCCAAGGGGAAAGCCACCCTCCTGAGATGCCCTGAAGCAAATTGACTTAGCTATCAGTCACCTCTCTGACTGTTCCCATGTCCAAACCATGGGAACAGCCACGGGTACCAGGATAGCTCCCCAATATGGCAATCTCTTCATGGGCCACCTTGAAGAAGAAGTTCTGGACAAATGCCCCATGAATGAGTAGTACACCTCAATTGTCTGCTTTAAAAACTATAGAAAGGCAATGATCATTTTAAGTCTGTCTTTTAGTAAAAACAATACAGTAAAAGAGTTTATTGCTGACCTGCAGCTTGTACATTCTATTTATCTGAATATCTATTTAAGTACCAAATTTAATGGGAGCCCCCCTCTTCATGAATATGTAAAAAGACACTTATTGTTGATGGGTTGGGACTCTTAACTTCTTGTGAACCAAACCTCTAGGGGTTAAAGTAAATGTTGACAAAATCACAAAAAAACCCAAACCAGGAATAAAACTGTACAATTGTTATAAGTCTTCTATATCTGTTTAGATGTATAGGGGGCTCTTAAAGATTCAGGAAGGTGACATCTAAAAATGAGAGACTGAGGACAAAAGATTAAAATAAAAGTTCCCTCAAAGTTCTCTGTGATTCCATTATGTGAAAGCCTTTTATGCAGGCATGCATTTGGGAATCACACGCTGTTCATCAGGCTTTGTTCATGAAAGCTTTGCCCCAGAAGTATAACTAACACAATTATCTCTCTTAATTTTTGCATTAGTCATGGAACACTAATTAGGAAAAGTCTTCCAGGGTTAGGCATTGTGTCACTGTATTATATGATTCAACAGACTGGGACACAGTGTACAGTAACTGCATGAACTGGAACTGGCACTGTAGCTAAGCGGATGCGCATGAGATCTCCCTCGCAGATTGGTTAATTGTTTTCTCTTAGGGAAAGATCTGAAAAATTGGCAACATTTGTGCAATACCCTTGTTTTATAAGTAAATCACCAGCATACTTGGTGTTCACTCAGTCATGTAGCTACTGAGCAGAGGTCATAGGCAATGGCCATCTTTGTATTCAGTGCTGGATTAAGGCAGCCTGGGGCCTAGGTACACCATGGCACAGTTCTACCCCAGTGGGTCTGCCCTCTGGCCCTACCTACTACTTGGAGTGATGGTGGCAGCAGTCCAGCTCCTTTCCCAGAGAAGCCTGAATAGCAGCATGAGCTTTTCTTCTCCCTTCCGGGAGCAGCAGGGACCCACCTTCCCATGTGAGAAGTAAGGCTAGCATTAGCCCTCCCTCTTGACAGTGTGTGTGGTGGATAGGGTGACCAGATGTCCTGATTTTACAGGAACAGTCCTGATTTTTGGGTCTTTTTCTACTATAGGTTCCTATTACTCCCCCCCCTCCCCGCCCACTCCCGTCCCAATTTTTCACACTTGCTGTCTGGTCACCCTAGTGGTGGAGAGAGGCACAGTACTCATCCAGCCGCTGGGGTATATCTGCCTGGGACAGGGGATAAGCATGCAAAGTGTGAATAGTCCCACTGAAGCCAATATGCTCATGAGTATATCAATGAGACTATGCACATGTATATGTGCTGAACAATGTGAATAAGGACTGCAGGGTTGGGTCCATAATGTAGATAGGCTTTAGAGTCCATCAACTAAGAGTTTTGTCCATAATATCCTTCAAGAAGCCAGATTAGAGAATAATGAATAATGCATTGTATTATCCATGCAGTGACTTGAATGAAAATGATTTGCAAACAAGACTAAACTGGCTGAACAAATGGTTATTTTTCCAATTGGACAAATTCACCCAAGGGTCAGTAATGTATTATTACATGTACTTTTCTCACCAGAAACACTATGTTGATTGCCTGGTTGCAAATTGGTTAAAATTTTCTCACTGCCTTATCTCTTCATCATACTAATCACTCACACTGGTTCTCACCTGATCATATCTTTTCAAAGTGCTTATTTATTCCTTCCTTGATTGCACACTTTGTTTTGCTAAGGCCTAATTTCCGTTTGCCGGGGTTCTTAAAATAGAGCATCACTGAAGATCTATTTTAGACTCTCAGTCTGTAATGTAAATACAGTAGATGTTGTTGCTCAGTCCACGTTCAGTCGTTTACAAAGCATGTTTATGTCTTTCTGGAAAATAATCTAGATAATCTTTACTCTATAAGAAAATTACTCTAAAATGGAGAATGGTGGCTTTCTAAATTTAGCTTTTTGATTTTAAAAAATGCTCACCTCAGAAGCTGCAGGAAGGGAAGGGAACTTTTTACATCTTTCACTCTAAAAAAAAATCCTATTTTTGATTATATAATTATAATACTGCAGTGGTAATTAGAGAGAGCTGATAGAAATGCTATGCAGTGCTGTTTTCCTAAAATATCTTGGGGAGGAAAAAACCCTCTTTTGAATTAGATCACCTTATAAAGGAAAATCCAGGCCTTTTAGAAAGGTAGAGCTAAATTCTCTACTGCTATATATTGGCACAGCTCATCAAAGTCAATGGAGCTGTGCAAGTTTATACTAGCAGAGATTTAAAGGGCCTGATTCTGCTCTTGTTAACACCACTGTAAATGAGGAATGACTATAATGAAGTCAATCAGGTGTAAAACCAGTGTAAGTAAGATCTGAATCAAGCCCTAAAAGTGCAACTCCCAGGTTAACCAGTGTGAGGATTATGATGCATGGCTTTACTTTATCTGAAAGAAGCAGACTCTGCTTTTTCATGTAGTGTTTGATGTTCCTGTTCTTAAAAATATGCATGCAATTTGTTGGATAGAGTGACCTGCAGTGGATCTATCTTTTAAAGACTTTAATTTGAATTCATTTCATACAATTATTCTGCTGTAAACTCACCATGCAAGACACCATTCTTGATTACATTCACCTTACTGGTTCACTGAGCAGGATGATAGGAAATCACACATCAGACTAGTCATTCAAGGTACAACTGCCTGCCTGTCACTTAATCAAGATTCAGCCTCCTTGTGGCTCCGTAATTTAAAAGCGGGCACTAAAAGTATTTCATCCCTATTTTTAGTCATAAGATTGCTGAACCAGCAAATCCAGCCATCTCAGAAAGTCTGATCATATCCCTTAAAATAAGGTGATATGCTATCTGGTTACTGGATTGATGTACATCATGGTGAATCGACCACCACCGCTTTCAAAGAGCATTGTGACCTCCAGTAAGTGACATTTTCCCTGCAGTTGCTTTTTATTAAGTGACAAGCTGCTGCTACTTGCTTAAATGTTGAATGTTTAAAAGGAATTGACCCCTCCCTTGCTTTGTATTACCTGTCTATTATCCCCAAATATCATAAAAGAATATTATACTATGCTTTAATATATTTATATTAGATATAGCAATATTGTACTTTACATAGAGCCTTCCAGGATCTCAAAGGATTCTGAAAACAGTAGTGGTATTATTTGTATTGCTGTGGCACCCAGGAGCCACAGTGCTGGACCATGACCCCGTTGTTCTAGTAAGTTCTCTACCCCCAAGAACTTACTGTCTCAGTAATGAATTAAAAAACAGTGCACTCTTGTGAAGTAGTACTGGTAGAATCTCTCTAGTCTGGCACCCTTGGGACCTGACCAGTGCCTGTTGCTGGACCAGAGAGTGCTATACTAAAGAGATTCAACCTGTAGTTTCCTTGTTTTCCAGATGGGGGAAACCAAGGCATAGAGCTGGTTAAGTGACTTCTCCACAGTTGTACAGCAAGTAAATGGCTGAGCCAGAAAGACGGAGACAGCTCTTGTGACTCCCAGTCATGTATTTTAACCACAAAACCATATGCCCTTCTGAAAATGAAGCACATTTTCCTGTAAAATATTTGAAAAAGAATTTGGTATTGACTGACTTCAGTAAACACAATGTTATCTCTTACCTTTGCTGAGTCTTCCTTCTTACCTTGAAGCTACACTGTTAATTGTCAACGTTTCAAGTTAAAGAAGGAACCCGCTTTTGATACCAAAGAGGACTTTAGAAGATAAGGCATGTATTTTTTTTTTCTTGCTGTGCGTAGCATGTAAGGCTATTAGACACAACATCAGGGACATTTTGTAAATCGTGTGGTTGTTATTTAGTAGTGTAATTCCACAAGATTATGATTGCAGTAATGTACAAAGTTCTCCTGGTCTACACTTGGGGGGGGGGGGAATCAATCTAAGATATGCAACTTCAGCTACGAGAATAGCGTAGCTGAAGTCGACATATCTTAGATTGACTTACCTCCCATCCTCACGGCGCGGGATCGACGGCTGCGGTTCCCCTGTCGACTCCGCTTCCGCCTCTTGCCCTGGTGGAGTTCTGAAGTCGACGGGGAGCGTGTTCGGGGATCGATTTATCGTGTATAGATGAGACACAATAAATCAATCCCCGATAGATCGATCGCTACCCGCTGATCTGGCAGGTAGTGTGGACGTCAGGATCAAGACCCCATTGTGCTGTACAAACACGTAGTTAGATTTTGTCCCTGGGCCAATGAGCATTTAATATTAAGACCAGAGACCACCATTGGATGTAATAAACAGTAGGAGGGAGGATGAGGGGAGGAGGAAAGAAATTCAGTGTGAAATGAACCCAGGTCTCATTATACATTTTATGTTGAGGAGGATTAATTGAAAGCAGATTGTGTTTGTTTTCGCAGCATGTGTGCACGTTTGTGAAATATGCAGAGAAATTACTAAATGACTTTGAGACAGAGGAATGACAGCATGCTGCCTCTGTAGGCTTACAATGACATCAGTGAATACAGAACCTGTTCTGTAAAGCCAACTCTGCATTGTTAGCATGGAGTCAATATGGTCTGGTCTGAAGCCCACTGAAGTCTTCCATTGATGTCAGTGAGCTTTGGAGAAAGCCCTGATGCAAGTGTAAATCAGGAGTAGCTCATCCCCTGAGGTCGGTCAAGTTGCCCTCTGGTAAAACTAATGTAAGAGAGAGGAGAATCTGGCACTCTATCACCTATTTTCAGAGCTGCACCGAGGAATTCCAAAGTGTGGCAATCTCTCTCTCTCTCTCTTTTTCTCACACAGGACTTACTGTGGCCTTTCAGCTCTGCTATTTTGGTGTTGTCCTTTAAAAAGGTTGGATCTCTGTGTCCTTATGTCATCCTCATTATCTCACCTGCTTCCCGTGAGGTTTAATTAATATTTGTAAAGGGCTTTGAAATATAAGGGTTTCAATTAAATATTTGATATAAGTGCAAATTATTACGATTGTTGTCACAGGGCTGCCACACCCAGTCTCCTTTAAGCAGGTTTGTTCTTTAATACAGGCATGTAAACAAACAGAAATGGGCTTTTAACTCACTCCTTGCTCTCAGGCACCAGAGCCACCTGCCCTGCTCTTTCCTGCTTCCCAGTTCTGATCAGCTCTGCTTCCTTCCTGGAGCAGTAGCTCCAGAGCTGGATCCTCGAGCTCCAGGTCCCTTGCTCTAGGGCCCCAGCACAGGAGTTATCTCTATTCCATGTGGCTTCCGTTTCCCAGGTACAACCTGTCCCAATTAGTCCCTTCCACTTCCTTATTTCCTGCCCTCTGACAGCCCTTTTTATGCCCAGGTGTGGCCCAGCCCCCTTAAACTGGCTGGATTGGGCTCACTTGCTCTGGAAAAAGGGAGCTGAGCCCAGTTCCACTCAGAGGGACATAAGAACAGCCATACTGGCTCAGATCAACGATCCATCTAGCCCAGTATCCTGTCTTCTGACAGTGGCCAATGCCAGATGCTTCAGAGGGAATGAACAGAAGAGGGCAATTATCAAGTGATCCATCCCCTGTTGTCCAGTCCCAGTATCTGGCAGTCAGAGGCATAGGGTCTCCTGGAGCATTCCTGACCATATTGGCTAATAGCCATTGATAGACCTATCATCCATGAATTTATCTAATTCTTTTTTGAACCCAGTTATGCTTTTGCCCTTGACAGAACCCCTGGCAATGAGTTCCACAGGTTGAGTGTGTGTTGTGTGAAGAAGTACTCCCTTGGGTAGCACTCAAGTCCATCATATGGATTTGGGAGTGGTTCAGATCCTTCTTGTGAAGGAAAGAGTTGTGTAGCATTTTGTCTAAATTAGAAGTATTTGTTCTTCAGTGTTTTGTCAATTGGGATATTTCCCTTGATATGTTCAATATAAATATTAAATTGTTTATTACTTATTATTATTATTATTTGTATTACTACAGCACCTAGGAATCCCAGTCATGGACCCGACCCCATTGTGCTAGGCACTGTACAAACACTGAACAAAAAAGACAGTCCTTGCCTCAGCAATCTTACAATTTAAGTATTAGACAAGAGACAACAAATGGATACAAATAGACAGATGTGGGAGTACAAAGAAACAGTGAGACCATATTGGTCAGCATGATAGGCAGTGGCATCAGCACACCATTCACCTAATCATCCAGACTTTTTGTAGGCATCACAGCAAAGGAATTTTGAGGAGGGATTGGAAGGTGGCTAATGAGATAGCTTTGTAGATGTTTATGGGAGCATCTCTCAACCACAAGGGGCAGTTTGGGAGGAAGCACAAAAGTGCTTGTTTGGAAATTTAAAAAGTGGGTGATGGAGGCTGCCATCATTGGCTGACTGAAAATGGGTGTCAACATTTTGATAGTGAATGAGAGATAACAGGTAGGATGGGGATAGTCTGTGAAGGGCTTTCTAAGGCAAACATCTTATGTTTGATGCAATACAGAAGGGGAAACCAGTGGAAGGATGCAAATATAGGGGTGGTATGAACAAAGTGATGGTCTAGAAGAGTAAACTTTGCTGTATTTTGTAGGGATATGAGTGAGGCAAGATTGTATTTGTCAAGGTCAGAGAGAAGGATATTGCAGTAATTGAGATGTGAGCTGATCAGAGCCTGGCAGAGAGTTTTAGTCATATAGATTGATATGAAAGAGTGCATCTCAGAGATGATATACAGAAAGAATCTGCAATATTGAGACATAGCCTAGATATGAGGACCTAGAAAGAAGTTTGAGTTGAAGATGATGTCCGGGTTACTGGCCTTAGTGAAAGGCAGGATGGTGATGGTGTCCACAGTGATCAAGCAAGGAGGTAGCAGGAAGGACCTCAGGGGAAACATTAAATGCTCTGTTTTAGACATATTGAGCTTGAGCTGAAGGCTTCACATCTATGAGGAGAAGTCAGAGAGACAAGCCAAGATTAAGTTTGGACAGAAGGAGACAGGTCTTGAGCAGAGAAGTAGATCTGTGACTTGTCAGCATTTGTGAATCTGAATTTATGTTTGTGGGTGAGACTACCCAGAGATAAGTATATCAGGAAAAGAGAAAGGGACCAAGGACAGAGTCCTATGGAACCCCCAGAGAAAGTTGGAGCAGGATTCTCCGAAGGACATGCTGAAGGAGCCACTACAGAGGTAAGAGGAGAGGCAGGAGAGATCAGAGTCATGGAAGCCAAGGGAAGACAAGATTTCAGTTATTTCTACTACTTGTTTAGTTGTTTCTAGCTGATTGCTTGATTTAGTAAGATTTATGGGAGGTTTTCTCCAGTAGGTGTTGCTCTTCTTAGCTCTATAGCTTGCTATGTGTTTAGAGACACACTGCCAAAACTGGTATGTCAAGTTTTAATCAGTTTTTAAAATACCATAATTATATTCTCACTTCCCTGATTGCTTGAAATAAATCCATTCACCAAATGAAATGCACAGTCTATGTAAAACTGAATTTACTTTGCGAGGTCAACTCTACAGTCGCAACTCTAGAGAAGCTTAAGTTTTTTGTGGCTATGTGTAAGAACCTGGGATCATGGGGGCTGGGCCGCTGACACTTCCACATCGCCACTGGAAGCTTAGGGTTGCTTTTTGCTAGAGGATCCTGTGAACCTAGGCTCAGCAGGAAGTAGCGCCCATCAGAACCTGAGTGGTGGTCCCCCACAGCCCACTGATTGGCTGAAGCTAGTAATTAAACCAGGAAGCCATCGGGGGCATTGTCTGAGCAACAATGCAGACTGCCTGCCTGCCTCTGCTTGCTGTAGACTCTAGATGCTGGCTTCTGAGCATGGTTTGTCCTCAACTTTGCTATTTGATTGCTGTCTATAACCTGGTGCCTGACCTTGACTTCCTGACTCAGCTTTACCATGACCCTGCTATCTGCCTGTCACCTGCACCTTGGTGCCTGACCCTGACTTCCTGGTGTTTTGACCTGGCTCGAACCTGACACCACTAATCATCACCTGACTGCAACTTAGCAGCTGACCAATGCATGCAGGCTACCTGTGGCCTAGCCCTCGCATTGTTTCTGCACCTGTGACGTTGTACTTCTGTTGTTTGTTAATTCCATTCTTATGAGCAGTCTAGAGTATAGAAATATATCAGAAGATGCTTGTTCTCTGCCGTGCTTGCAGTTTAGGATCCTTGCATTGACAATGGAGAAACAGACTGCAGTAGAAATTAAACATTTGAGTATCCAACAGCTCAGCTTTGAAGGATGACTCTGCTACACCAGGCCTGTGTTGCAATAATGCACAGGGTGTTTGGACACACAGGGTCAGTGCGAAGTATTTGGAGGAAAATGTGTTATCTTCTCTATTCTCTGTGGAAAGGTTATGTATATAGCAGTTTTTACTGTGGGATTTATCTGTGCATACTCATTACATAAACTTCCTCCTGTCAGTAGAATGAGTAACCCAATAATATCTTATTTTCCACACAGTGCATTTATTTTAATGTGTGATGATTCTTGATCCCTAAGGGCCTTGTCTATGCTAGGCCATTGCTGCTAACATCATTTCAGCTGAACTAATTTTGGCAACTTTAAGAGACCTAGATTAGACAGGCCTCTGGCTGCCAACACAGTTTTCAATACACAGGTATGTATCCCTTCTGGGAAAATGTCTAATCTATGTGGTGCTGAAAAATGTGCTGACAATCAGTGGGCTGTCCACACCAGAGCTCCCAATGGTGCTAACACAGGTTCAGCTGAACCAGTGTTAGTGACGGTGGGTATTTATTCAAACAATTCCCTAGTGGAGACAAGGGTCACCTGATCAGCCAGCTACACAATGAAACTGGTTGAATCTTTTCAGTGAAGGCTAAAATAAATGAGGCTTTTGCTGTCACCCAACTGTCCTTTACTTTGAAGGCATAAAAATGTTCAATAGTGACTTGTGAGTTTGGGCGCCTCACTTTGTGGGTGGCCAACTTGAGATACTGGAAAGGGGCCTGGTTTTTTTGGGGGTGATGGGTGTCTCAGACTGGGCTCCCCACGTCACTACCCCTTTTGAAAATGTAGGCCATGGTGTTTAAATTTACCAGGTTGAGGTGTCCTCTTTAGGTCCCTCCATAATATTGAGTAGCAAGATTCAATGGTTAGCCTCTCTCCCTCATGATACTATACTCAGTAATGTACAGCTGGATGGCCTGTTTTTTTTCACCTCTCCATGAAAATTTCTAGAATGTATATCCCGAGAGTTTCCCTAGTTACTGGCCAGCAGGCAGTATAACACTGTCTAGCACATACACAATCATTTCAATAGTAGGAAAATCTGAATATATTTTCAAAAGACAGTGATGATGGACCCAGTCTTCCTTGGTAACTGGAACTCTGGTAACTCCTAACAGAACTTTCCACCTTCCCCTGGGATATTTTTGATAGCTGTGACAGGGTTTATAAGTCTTCCTTAGAGAGGAAGGATGGTGCAGTGCTTAGGGCATTAGCCTGGGACTTAGGACACCTGAATTCAATTCCTTGCTCCTCCACAAATGTCTTGTGTGACCTTGCGTAAGTCAATTAGGACTTGACTTCATGAACACTTAGTTCATGGTGAGCTGGGGTGGGGTGGGGTTGGGGGATAAATCTACCCCACACTAGTCTGCCGCACACCAAGTATCTGTGTAGACCCTGCTGCCACATGCTAGAAGTTCTACAGTGCACTTTGATCTACACTGCTTTGAAACAGGAGTAGATTAAAGTGCATTAAGGAATTGTTAGTGTGAAGCAGTAGCAGGGCCCACAATGACATCTAGTGTGAGGCAGGCAAGTGTGGGGTAGATTTACACCCCAGCTTGCTGCAAACTAAGTATTTGTGTAGGCAAGCCCACAGTTTCTCTCTCCCTATGTAAAATACGGATAATAGTGCTTCCCTACGTCACTGGGGTGTTGAGAAGATAAATGTGTTGGAAATAGTGAGCTGTTCCGATATTGCAGTAATGTGGTCAATACAAACATCTTACATATATTTTTGGTATTGTCTGGATGGGTTTCACAGCCAGGATGCCTTATAGTGGTGGCAACACAGAGAAGCCCCAATGAGCCAAAGAGTGGCATGGCTTTTGGGTTTAAATTCCAGAAGAGTTTTTCCATCTAGGAGTGGCTCCCTGAGCTTAGTGAATCAGATGCATCTGAGTCTAGTTAAGCTGGGATTTTATCAGAGAGGAAACAACTGGAGGTAGGGGATTACAGTGGATGAAAAGCTGGATATAAATTATCAATGTGCCCTTGTTGCCAAGAAGGCTAATGGCATATTGGGCTGCATTAGTAGGAGCATTGCCAGCAGATCCAGTGAAGTGATTATTTGCCTCTATTCGGCACTGGTGAGACCACATCTGGAGTATTGCGTCCAGTTGTGGGCCCCCCACTACAGAAAGGATGTGGATAAATTGGAGAGAGTCCAATGGAGGGCAACGAAAATGATCAGTTAGCTGGGGCACATAACTTACGAGGAGAAGCTGAGGGAACTGGGCTTGTTTTGTCTGCAGAAGAGAAGAATGAGGGGGGATTTGATAGCAGCCTTCAATTACCTGAAGGGGGGTTCCAAAGAGGATGGAGCTCAGCTGTTCTCAGTGGTGGCAGATGACAAAACAATGAGCAATGGTCTCAAGTTGCAGTGGGGAAGGTCTAAATTGGATATTAAGAAACACTATTTCACCAGGAGGGTAATGAAGCACTGGAATGGGTTAGTTATGGAGGTGATGGAATCTCCATCCTTAGAGGTTTTTAAGGCCCAGCTTGACAAAGCCCTGGCTGGGATGATTTAGTTGGTGTCGGTCCTGCTTTGAGCAGGGGGTTGGACTAGATGACTTCCTGAGGTCTCTTCCAATCCTAATCTTCTTTGTTCTATGAGGCTATGTGCCTAGAAGACAGGCAGCTGCCTTGTTTATATTGTTTTCCTTGGTGTTTATATATGGTTTTTTATTAGGGTTTAGGGATTTAGGCTACATTTATGGCCATCCTCTGGAAAATAAGCCTGAAACTGCAAATAGGGTGTTTTAGCTTGGAAATTGCAAATTTTCGGTTCAACCGCTGAGACCTTGGCCCTGCTGTAACCTACCTAATATGAAAACAATGTTTTGTATGAAATATAGGAGATCATGATTGAAAATGTGTTGTTATTGTTGGGCAAGATTGTATTGCCTCATAAGTGGCCTGCATTTCAAGCATTCCCAGCTTCTCCCACTGGCTTCACATTAAAACTATGAATGTGATATAGTGATTTCAGCATGAAACCAAAATGTGCCCAAGTTGACATGAAACTGGACTAAGTTTCACCCAAAAGATTTGTGAATGTCAGGAACATTTTTGATGATCTGGTCTGAGCTCTGTGTTTGAGATGAAACAAACCATGTCCACTTAATGGGTTTGGGTTTCATTGCACACAGCTTTTCTCAGCAAGCAGCTCTGCCTGTTTCTAGCCTTCTTATGCTGGATTATGTTGTTCTTGTAAAGATAAAGGTGGATTTCTAAGGGCTTGTCTACACTACAAAATTAAGTCGACAAGTCGGCATACAGCCACTGCAATAATTAAAGTGATGGTTCACATCCACGTTACGCCCCCAATCCAACCCCATTGGAGACGTGTGTCCTCACCAGGAGCACTTCCACCAACTTAACTGTGTGGGGCATTGACAGCTGGAGCCCCACCGCCAGGGACTGACCGTCTGAGCTGTCAGCCCCGGTGCGGGGTGGGGTGGGGCTCCAGCTGTGAGCCTCAGGGCAGGCCTGAGAACCAACATGTGATGTAAGTAATGCAGTGTCTACACGGACATTGCATTGCCCTAACTATATTGACCTAAGCGCTACGCCTCTTATGGAGTGGGCAACTTACATTGGTGGGAGCTACACTGTAGTGTAGTCTGGTGGCACCTTAAAGACTAACAGATTTATTTGGGCATAAGCTTTCGTGGGTAAAAACCTCACTTCTTCAGATGCATAGAGTGAAAGTTACAGATGCAGGCATTATATACTGACACATGGAGAGCAGGGAGTTACTTTGCAAGTGGAGAACCAGTGTTGACAGGGCCAATTCAATCAGGGTGGATGTAGTCCACTCCCAATAATAGATGAGGAGGTGTCAATTCCAGGAGAGGAAAATCTGCTTCTGTAATGAGCCAGCCTCTCCCAGTCCCTATTCAAGCCCAGATTAATGGTGTTAAATTTGCAAATGAATTTTAGTTCTGCTGTTTCTCTTTGAAGTCTGTTTCTGAAGTTTTTTTGTTCAATGATAGTGACTTTTAAATCTGTAATAGAATGACCAGGGAGATTGAAGTGTTCACTTACTGGCTTTTGTATGTTACCATTCCTGATGTCCGATTTGTGTCCATTTATTCTTTTGTGGAGGGACTGTCTGGTTTGGCCAATGTACATGGCAGAGGGGCATTGCTGGCACATGATGGCATATATAACATTAGTAGATGTGCAGGTGAATGAGCCCTTGATGGTGTGGCTGATGTGGTTGGGTCCTCTGATGGTGTCGCCAGAGTAGATATGGGGACAGAGTAGGCAACAAGGTTTGCTACAGGGATTGGTTCCTGGATAGTGTTTCTGTGGTGTGGTGTGTAGTTGCTGGTGAAGTGAACTATATCCATGAAAGCTTATGCCCAAATAAATCTGTTAGTCTTTAAGGTGCCACCAGACTCCTTGTTGTTTTTGTAGATAGAGACTAACTCTGATACTTGATACTGTAATGTAGATGCTTACAGAGTTAGGTCGACATGTGCTGCCTTATGTCAACCTAACTCTGTAGCGTAGACCAGGCCTAAGTCTGAGCCATTAGACCATCTTACCAGATGCCCTTACCTAAGCTGTGTTAGACCTTCATCGCATGTGTCATTTTGTCACTGAGGCAGCAGTTAAGTGTTTTAGAGCAAGTTTGACTTGAAGCCGTTTCTACTAACGCTACAAATAATGGATATTAAATACTTAATTAAACTGGGAATGTTTCAGGTTGGAGGAGATTCAACCAAAACACTCAGATAACAGCTGACAATCTGTACCTCCAGGGGAAACACATCATTAAGTGGTCCTTCAGTGGTTTATGTTCAAAAAACCATTTCATCCAACTCCAAGAATGTACAGCTCACTCATAACACACGTAGCAAAGAATATGAATCTCACATTATCCTTCAGATTCAGGCATTAATGGATTTTTCAGACACTGCCATTTTTCAAATGCCAGTGGAAAAACTGTTTCCCGTTTTTGTGTATAAAAAAAAGAATATGGATTCAATCTCGCTCATGCTGAATATTAGTGCCAGCTTGGAAGCTGCTTCAGTGACATGACGACATTGTGTAATGTACTGAAGAGCTTGTGGCAGCAATGTAGAAAAAGTCTGAGTTTCGCTCTACAGCCTTGGCAAACACCATTGCAAAGTGTGTGTTGTAAAAAAGCTGAAGATTAATCCTGCCTCTTTCTGTCCAAATTCTTATCTAAATCTCTGCTCTAAGTGTTACGCTTTGTTGATCTCTCCTGAGAGTAGGACTCCTATTCTCTTCCCTCCCCTCTTCTTCGTGGCAGATTGGGCCCAGGTCCAAAACTGTAATGTCTCCTACTTCAAATCTGACTCTAGGAAGTGAAAAGAGATTTAATTGTTGCTCAATATGTCTGAAGAATGTTTATTTGAAATTATATTCTCAACTAAAGTAAGGAAGAAATATTTTAATTCCTTTATTTCTTATGTTTATGTTTATATTATGAGTGAATGAGATTTTCTGTTATATTTGATTCTATTTTCAGCTCAATTTGTTACACTAAAACCAACATAACTAGCATACTAAAAACTATCCATTGAATAATCAATTAAGCACACTGACAAATCACTGAGTGGCATATGTACTGTATTGCACAGAATAAATTACATTAAAATATTATTAAGGCTGCAAAGTCAAGCAGTCTAAAGTTAGGAAATGTCAGCATTAAGGTTGCCTTTGCAACCTTAATTTGGTCCCCTTGTGTGTGCATTCATAGATTCCAAGGCCAGAAGGGACAACTGTGATCATCTAGTCTGACCTTGTGTGTGATACAGGCCATAGAACTTCCCCAAAAATAATTCCTAGAGCAGATCTTTTAGAAAAACATCCAGTCTTGATTTAAAAACTGTCAGCGATGGAGAATCCAGACCACCCTTGGTAACTTGGTTCCAATGGTTAATTACTCACTGTTAAGTATTTACACCTTATTTGAATTTGGCTAACTTCAACTTCCAGCTATTGGGTCATGTTATATCTTTCTCTGCTAGACTGAAGAGCCCATTATTAAATATTTGTTCTCCACACAGGTAGTTATAGACTGTACACAAGTCACCTCTAAACGTTCTTTTTGATAAACTAAATAGATTGAGTGCCTTGAGTCTGTCACTCTAAGGCATGTTTTCTAATCCTTTAATCATTCTTGAGGCTCATCTCTGAACCCTCTCCAATTTATCAACATCCTGCTTGAATTGTGGGCATCAGAACTGGACGCAGTATTCCAGCAGCGGTCGCACCAATGTTAAATGCAGGGGTAAAATAATCTTTCTACTCCTACTTGAGACTCCCCTGTTTTTATATCTAAGGATTGAATTATTATCGGTATTATTTTATTTATTGTTATAATAACACCCCGAAGTCCCATTGTGCTGGGTGTTGTACAATGGGAGACATGGTCCCTGACCTGAAGAGGTTACAATCTAAGGGCTAGATTCTGACTCGTGTTATGGGCCCACAAAAGGGAGTACAAGGCCATTTTACATTCTTATGTGTGATAAATGGACTTTGAGTCCAGGTGTCTGCTTACTTCCCACCCCAGAGTAGGTGGGCATGGAATGATCAGGGAATAAATAAAGCACTGGCACCACCGTAAACCTCCTCCTTTCTTACTGGCTTGAGTAGCTGAACCAGAGCCGGGAGATGGTTAATGATATACTGCTGGTATAGACTAGGAGCAGATGTACTACCTTCTGGGAGCAAGGAGAAAGCAGAGGAGGAACTGTGATTCATAAGTGTGTCTCTGGATCTCAATGCCTTCTAGTGCTGCTCCTGGATTAGTGCAGTTTACGCATCACCCCTGGCACAAGTTTAGTCACAGTCTAGCCCCAATTTAAGAAAGACTGAACAAATGAACCTGCACATATATACATTGGATAATTCTTATACTCATATGTGGATCCATGAATGATATTTGAATCTTAGTAGTGTTATCCCAATACCGTACGAGTGATGTTTAATCTAAGGTCTCATTCTGATAGGAATGGATCCTGAGAGCTTGTAAATGTTAAAGATTTGCATACGAGTAAGAGTAATTAGTACCCCTGGGCAAATACTGCCAAATAATAATAATAAAATAATAATAATAATTAATAATGTTGGTGAACAGTTATATGAATGAAATCCACAAATAAAATGCATAGATGGTATCCAGAATCCCCTTTATTGCCTTTTGAAAATATTGATAAAATATAACCTATCAAATACTATTAGTTGACTTCATTATTTGATGAATTTTGCCATGCATCATCAAATAAAACACTTAACAACATCAGGGTTTTTTAGAGGGGAGTGGGGGGAGCATTTGACCTGCTGCACATAAAACCAAATTTTTGGTCACAAGAATTCTGCTTTTTCTGAGACTATTTTTCTGCTAAGCTCAGTGTTATCATTCCCGTGTCCTCCCCCTGTATCTTCTTCCCCATTTCTCTGTCTTGTCCACCTGTCTGACCTTGTCTGGACTGCAAGCTTTCTGGGGCAGGGACTGTCGTTTTTTAATGCTTGTCTGCACAGTGCCTAGCATAATAGGGCCCTGACTGGGCTTCCAAGGTGCTCTCGTAAGATAAGAAGAAGAATTTTGATGGAAAGTGGAAGCATTTCTGAATATTTGTGCAGGGCCCCCACGAAGCTAAGTTGCTCAGGCTTTGGCTTCAGCCCCAGATGGCAGGGCTCAGAGCCCCAGGCTTCAGCCCCATGCGGTGGGGCTTTGGCTTTCTGCCTTGGGCCCAGCAAGTCTAACACTGGCCATGTTTCAAGGACTCCCTGAAACCTGCTTGCGGCCCCCCCAGAGGCCCAGGACCCCTGGTTGAGAACCACTGCTCTAGGGTACATTCTCGTTTCATTTTTACATCAATTAATATTACTTCTAACTAATATATGTTGTGGATGTTATCAAGAATAGTTCTTATAGGCTTTGGCATGGGGCCTTCAGACATATTGATAGGTTAATAAATTACCTCCTGACAAAGTTTTAAATAAAAATTCAAACAATAGTTTAAAACAAATTCCTTCATAGCAGACAGGTAAATCCTGAAACAAGGAAAGGAGACTTAAAACATTCATTTTAATCATCCACTTCTTCCTTCCAGAAAGAGGAGGTGGACAAGCCATCTATTTAAATCCATTTTCATTTCCTCAAGTTGCTTATTATAATTATTCTCATGAAAAATCTTCATGTCTGGATGCAAATTAATACTTACTTATTTAAAGCTGTTCCCACTCCACAAACGTTGGGTCAAATCAGGAACTTCTCTAGGATCAGAGACATTTTATTATCATTATAGCATCAGTCTTTGATTTAGTTGGGGTCCAATCCTGCAAGACCGTTGCATGCAGAACTTCTACTCATGCCAATGGGACTTTCATATGGGCAATGTCTGGATTGGGTTTGTATTTTGTACCCCAAAATAAAGATGAATTAGAGAAGAAATGTGGAGACTGATTTATGATTCTAAGCCTATATTTGTGTTTCAAACTCTTTGGCAATTACTGTGCACTGTCTCAGACATAGCTGCATATTCAATGTGGTTGGAAAATTTTAATAGAAAATTTATGAAGCAGACTGGCTTTCCAAGTAATTTTTTAATGAAAAATTGAGACCCGAAAATGATTTAGTTTTTGAAAATTGATGTTTACTGGAAAAGTTTCAGTTTTTGATTTAAGGAAACAACAACGTTCGTTTTCAATTTTGGCAAACTGAGAACTTTTACCAAAACCTAAAAATGCGTATTGACATGGAGTACCGTTGGGTTTCCAAAACTTTTTTTCTAGTTTTGGTTTTTCATCGGAGGTCTTTCAGGATTGTCCTTCATTGTAAAAACTAAAAAAATGGGCATTTTTGACCAGCTCTCCTGCATATAGGCAAAGTAATAACTGGGAAATATGTAAAAGTAAATGGGAGCCTTCTATAGAGTTCCTCCTAACTGCTTGTTAGTGAGGTTCTCAGGTTTTAGTTCAGTCAGATTCTTTGGTCATAGAAAAATACCTTCCCCTTGCCCCCTTCCTTACTCATGTAACTCTAGTGCCCTCATGGCCAAGATGGAGTCTGCTCTGCAGGCAGCTCAGGCCAAGAAAGGCGCATGCAGGAGTGTAGCAGGGAAAGTCCCTTCCACCCCAGAGGCAGCTGTTCCACACACACACACCGGAGTAGTACAGTGAATATAGGAAAGGGAAATATTTATTTACAGAGGGATGGATGGAGAAAAAAAAAAGGGCGGGGGGAAGTGAGGGGGAGCAAGATAGCGGGGTTACATCCACCACGAGGCCCCACAGGCCCAGTGGTACCACCATATGAAAGGGCAGACACCGAGCAATGCGGCTACACTCAGAGTTTAGGAGTTTTGGGCAAAGTTCCAGTCTGGCAGTGAGTCTTGTATGATCCCGGTTATCTTCGACACCAATAAACTTTCTCCAACAAATGCCTCCGGTGCCCTCTTCTGCCACACTCTGCAAAGCCACACAGAGTGACAACCTCCATACTTAGCTAGCTACAGTCTCCCTCCTTATCTCAATTCAAAGTCACAAGCCCCAGTACTCACAGCCCCATACAGCTCTGGGCAGCAGTGATACTGGGTCCAGTTCCGGTTTGTCCTTCTCGGGCAATTCCTCCCTTTCACAGTGCTCCTCCTGGCTCCTGTCCTTGGGCATCCTTTTTGGCCACTCTGTACCTCCCAGGCTTTGGGCAGGTTCTTGGCTCCTTCACTCTGTGAGGGCCTGCTTGCTGGAGGTACAGACATACATCCATTCGCTCTCCTTTCCACACTCCTACAATAACCAGCACTTTCTCTTCCTGCAACCATCAGCACTTCCTTACCCTCAGGACAAGGTTTTAAAGGAGTCATGCTGTCTAAACCTCAAAGGGTTTACACTTGTGATGTTAGAGGGTCTCCACATTTCTGGAATCTTTCTGTTTAACCTTGTTGATATCATGTCAGGATCATTAATGAGAAGACAAACATCACAGTGAAAACACTACCAAAGGTGCATAAAAGGCATCTCTTACTTTGTTTACTGTGTTACTGCTTTTATCTGGACCCTGTTTCATCAGTAGAGTATCAAGGAGGAACCATGCACTACCTAACTATTTAGGGTGGTTTGGAGGGAGAAAGCCATCGGAAAGAGCCTGTTATATTACTTAACAACTAGAGTGCCAGGCTGGGTTTCCTTGAAGAGAAGTCGCACTATGGTTGTCCGAAAAAAAAATCCTAATCTTGCTTCTTTTTAATTTTTTTTGGTGGCAGCTTTGGTTTTGTATGTGTGTTTTTAGCCGATTTGTTAAATAGAATCCCTGTTCCCCTAGAGATGTAGCCTGGAGATGGAAGGAAGAAAATTACACTGACTTGTGGCTTGTAGATTTTCTGAGAAGGCGGTCTTTCAGGAGTGTCTCATTTTTTTCTGCTTTATTCACGCCTTTCAATAGCTCTCAGCTTGCCCAAGGAAGAAATCTGAGGCCTGTCAGTGTTGCTCTGAGTCTCCCAGAGGGGCTTCTTGAGACAGACAAAAGGCTCTTCATCCTCTCAGGGGCAGTTCATCCACAAAGGTTCCCAGCCCTTGCTGGTGTGCTGGAAGTGAAGCATCAGATGAGAGGCTGCCAGACTAGCCCTGTTTTTTTTTTTTTTAAACAGTGCTCACATTCAAGAATTTTTTTTGATCAGATGAGCAAACACAAGGGCAGGCTAGGACAAGTGTTAGCAATGGAAAGGATGGAGTAATACACAAGCACTCGAAACCAAATGCCACTGTATGCACAACTTAATAATCATGTGAGTGGAGATAGATTTGTATCTTCATTGGGTTATTTTATTTCTTTAAGAAAATAGTTTTAAATTGTGCATTGCTTCCTCAAACAGACACCTGGTGAAAATCTTACGTTGCTACTTCAACCTTGAGTATGAGGTCCTGCCATAGGATTCATGCTGGGAGATCCGACTGCCCGCATGGAGCACTATTGACCTCAAAAGGCTCATCTATCAGGATCCTGTTGAAGTGCCTTGTATAGCTATTTTAGTGGCTACTTTACAAATTAAAGTAACTAAGGCCATGTCTACGCTTTCCGGAGATCGATGCTGAGGAGATTAATGCACCGGGGATCGATTTAATTGACCGCAGATCACTCTCCTGTCGACTCTGGTACTCCACTGGAACTAGAAGCGTAGGTAAGTCAACGGGAGAGTTTCTCCCATTGACCCGGAGCGGTGTAGACTCCGCAATAAGTTAACCTAAGATACGTTGACTCCAGCTACATTATTCACGTAGCTGGAGTTGAGTAACTTTCCCCTGTAGTATAGACCAGGCCTAACATAACTTGTCTTGCTTATTTAAATGTCCAGAAGTGCCATATAATGTTCTGGGGCATTTTATAAGCATTATAAAGTAAGTATTAATAGATCCCAAGCATCATTTAAAAAAGTCTTTCCGTCCACCAAAACAAACTGCTCCATATCCACCCACTGCACATTCCTTATTAACCTCCTTCATTTTCTCCACCTTGACACTCTCATACAAAAACTGTGGGTGGGGAAAATAGATGAAACTTATAGCATGTCCTGAAGGTCCCCCAATCCTACCTAGCTTTGGTTGCACCTAGGGTGAAAGAGCATTGTAGAATCAGGACTTTTCTACATGGGGAAATTGATTAGCACAGCTATAGTGGAGAAATCATATTAGAATAAAGTCATTTTTATGCTGGAATTGAATGTCACAGGGGAGTTATACCAACATGACTATGGAGGTAAAAATATTCCACTGTAACAATGCTGGTCATTTTCCGTGCATAGAAGAGCTGTAAAGGCATACTCACCAAAAACACCCTGCCACTGTATCCATCCCCTTTAAACCAGGGAAGCCCCATAATAGCTACAGTATCACACAGGGATAGAGACAGGGCCAAAATTTCCCCTCCTTTGTGCTATTCCACCAGTGCGAAGTGGCCCTAAAAGTCTGCTTAGCAAGGGGCAGAGCAAGGATGTCTCTGAGCCCTAGATCAGGATGTCCCGGGTGCATGTAATAGTCCCCTTCTGATCATTTGCAGCCATCTTTGCACCCCTTCCTTCAGAGTTGCATCAAGCTGTCCTCTATCACAGTGGTCTCCAAACTTTTTTGATCGTGCACCCCATCAGTAAAAATTTTTTGAGCGTGCACCCCCTGTCGCGCCGAAGCAAAAAAAAAAAAAAAAAAAAAAAAAAGTCGCTCGGACTCCCGCCTGACGAAGCAAAAAACCCCCCAAAACAAACAAACAAACAAAACCCACTCCTCCTGCCGTGCACTCCCAAGGATCCTCTTGCGAACCCCCTGGGTGCGCGCACCCCACTTTGGAGACCACTGCTCTATCAGACCATGGTTTCTCAAGTTGTTATTAAGTTGTTATTAAATATCCATAATTTCTGGCTGCTCAATGATAGTTCGCTGTATGAACATTACAATAATTAACAAGAACGTTATAAAAATGTTAATGGAGTAGATTTTGTATTTGTAGAAAAGTCTGTAATCTAATGCTGACCTACATAATGTACAAATACACAAGCCATACTATTAGCTGCATTAAAAAAAAAGTCCAGCAAATATTACTGTATTAAACTGCCAGCACTTCCACACTAAACTAAAATATATGTTCTAGAAGTCTGAATGCTTAGTCAGCCTTTTCACATTCCCCACTCACTGACTTCACTGGGAGTTTGGCCTTAGTAAAGACTTCAGGATTTGGCCTTGAATGAGTTTTAAAGGAAACAAATGTGCAATTTGCACATACAAAGCAAGGGTATGTCTACACAGCAATGTAAGCCTGGGCTAGAGCTTGGGCTCAAATCTAATCCCTCTCGTGTCCACACACCATTATGCTAACCTAGGGCTCAGACCTAGGACCCAGGATCCTGCATGGCTGGAAGTCAAGCCCATGTTAAGCTGGGACCCTGGGTCCAAGCCCTATTGCTTTCCTGTGTGCACGCAGCTCCAGCTTGATTCAGGTCCCAGAAGTCCTCGGGATGTACCTCAGTGTTCCTGGCGGCAGAGGGGAAGTGCTGCAGGCAACCAGCACAGTGGCTGGAAGTGCCACTACTGCCTGATCAAGAACGCTCCTCCCTCTGGCTCTGGCTCCTCCTTGCTGCTGCATGGAGCTTGCCTGGAGAAGGGAGCCTAGCTGACAGGCAGGAGGCGACTCTTGGCCACTGGTATGTTGGGGGTCATCCCTTCCCTGGCTGTGCTGAGCTAGGAGCTCTGCCGCTTCCCCTCCTGCAGCCACCCCCAAAACTTCCCCACAGTGAGAAGATGCCAGAGCCCCTGCTGTGGAAGGCTGCAGGGAAGTTTTGGGGCAGGATCCCACTCACCGCCCTCACAGTGCATGCAGCGCCAGGGAGGGAAGTGGGCGCCTGGGAGCAAGAGCGAGAGAGCGGAGCGGGGACTAAGTGGCTGCCCTGCAGGGAGGGGGGCACAACAGAGCTCCCAGCTCAGCATGGCCAGGGAAGAGATGACCACCCAACAGCCTGGCTACTCCCCCTCGCTGAGGGGCAGCCACTTGGTCCCTGCTCTGCTGTCTTGCCTCCCCTTCCCTCCCTGGGGCTGTGTGTGCAAAGGTGCCTTGGCAACATGCACTGTCAGGGAAGTGAGTGGGAGCCAGCCCCCAAACCTCTCCACAGCCTCCCAGGGATCCCTTTTACTTGCCTCTCGGGGTGCGTCAGGGGCAGGAGTAACGGATCCTGCAGGGGGCTGGAGCACACTGCACTCCAAGCCCTAGGAATGCACTTCACCACTCCACAGCCAGCAACAGCCAGGCTGGGGCGTGTGTGTTTTTCCTCTGAACCCTACATTTTATGTCAAACTTTATAATAAACCAACAAAAATAAATAAAAAAACAACCAAACAAAAACACCTTCATTGAACATCCCGTGTAAAAGTTAATAATTGCAAAGTTTCATTTTAATAGTCTGACAGCCCTGGAGACTGACCTGCTAATTATCCTCAGAACAGGTGCACCTTGGCATTTTCCTGCCAATGTGACTCAGCCTAGTGGTGGAGAGCCCTATTCTCAGATTAGATGGTAGTTCAGTATAAAGCATTCTCAAACTGCAGTCATTCTACTGAGACAGCCACTAAAGCAACTAATTATGCAGTTTATGCACTCACGTGCTCCTTATGGGCACCTGAGTCCCATCAATAGCACTGCCTCAATTAGGAAATGGGGAGGGGGGCAATAGAATTTTCCCCACAGTGCAACACCTTCATAGGGCTAGAGTGTTGACACCCAGGAGGAAGGGGCCCTAGGCACTCTGGGAAAGGATTCCTTTGACTTAGAATAATAGGGTTAGAAGGTACTGCAAGGGTCATCTAGTCTAACCACCTGCCAAAATGCAGGATTTGTTGAGTCTAATGCAGTGGTTCTTAACCTGGGGTGCATGTATCCGCTGGGGGTGTGAGATGCCATTTCTGGGGGGATGTGACATGCCAGATTTTTTTAGAAGGTAAATCCTCGAAAACACAAATTAAGCACAGGCACGTAAGTACAACTACTTTGTTTCATCAAACCTATGTATTTATTAACATTATGCATTTTTTAACAATTACTGTAATATACAAACAAAAAATATATCTAGGTTTAAGGGGTGTGAGAACATATTTTGAGAACCAAAGGGGTGCAGGCTGAAGTAAAGGTTAAGAATCACAAAGACAAATGGCTATTCAGCCTCCTTTTGAAAACATCTAGTGAAGGAGCTTCTACTGCCTCCCGTCCCTAGACAGTCTGTTCCATTTTCCTCCTATTCTTACAGTTGGGAAGTTTTTTCTGAGGTTTAATTGAGTCTGCTATTCCATAGTTTGAAACCATTGCCTCTTGTCCTGCTCTCTATGGCAAGAGAGAACAACTTATCTCCATCTTTTTTATGGCAGCCTTTCAAGTATTTGAAGACCATTATCATATACCCCCTTAATCTCCTCTTTTCCAAATTAAACATAACCAGTTTCTTCAGCCTTTGCTCGTATGGCTTGAGTTCCATCCCTTTAATCATCTTTGCCACTCGCCTCTGGATCCTTTCCAGTTGCTCTACAACCTTTCTATAGATTGGTGACCAAAATTGGACACAGTGCTCCAGCTGAGGCCTAACCAGCACTGAATAGAGCGGTACTATCACCGCCTGTGACTTGCATTCTATGCCTTTGTTAATGCAATCTAAAATTGCATTTGCTTTTTTTTTTATAAGAGCATCACACTGTTGACTCATTTTTAGGTTGTGATCCACCCCAGCTCCCATATCCTTCTCAGCAGTGTTGTTGCCATGCCAGTTTTCCCCCATTCTGTATTTGTGCATTTGGTTTTTCTTCCCTAACTGTAGCACCTTACATTTGTCTTTGTTGAATTTTATTTTGTTGTCTATAGCTCAGATCTCCAATTTATGAAGATTTCTTTGAATTTAAGCTCTATCCTCCAAAGAGTTTGCAACCCCCCCCCAGCTTTATGTCATCTGCAGATATGATCAGTATGCTTTCTAGATTTACATCCAAGACATTAATAAAGATGTTAAATAACACTGGATCCAGAACAGATCCCTGTAGAGCCCCACTTGAGATTGCCTTCCAATTTGAGATCATTCCATTAATAATTGCTGTTTGCTGTTGTTTAACCAATTATGTATCCAGTTAATGGTAGTTCTGTTGAGCCCACATTTCTCCAGCTTACTTGTCAGAATGTCATGTGGAATTGTGTCAAATGCCTTGCTGAAGTCCAGGTATATTACATCCACCGCATTCCCTCTATCCACCAAACCATTTACCCTGTCAAAGAAGGAAATCAAACTGGTTTGGCATGATTGTTCTTAGTAAAACCATGCTGGCTGCAAGTGATTACTCCTTTGTCCTCCCAGTATTCAGAAATAGAATGTTTATACATTGCTCTAGTAGCTTCCCACATATTGAAGTCAGCTGAATGGTCTATAGTACACTGGCTCCTCCTTTTTAAAGATGGGCACTATGTTAGTTCTTCTCCAATCTTCTGGGACCTCTCCTGTCAGCTATGAGTTTGTGAATATTATTGCTAGTGGCGCTGAGATTTCTTCAGTTAATTCCTTCAGCACCCTGAGGTGAATAGTATCAGGCCCTGCTGACTTGAATTAATTTAAATTAGTCAGAAGGTCTGTGATGTGTTCTTTACTTATCCTGATCTGCATCCCTTCCCCTTTATTGTCTATGGTAATGTTGCTAGTCACTCAATCACTTGTTATTTTTTTGTGAGAAGACAAGCAAAGTAGGCATTGAGCAGCTCTGCCTTCCTATCATCTTCCATTACCTGTTCACCTTCTCCATTGAGCAGAGGGCCCTCACCATCCCTGGTCTTTCTTTTTTGTCTGACATATTTGTAGAACCCCTTCCTGTTGTCTCTAACATTTCTTGCCAGCTGTAACTCGTTCTTTACCTTGGCTTTCCTGATTTTTGTCTCTACAACAGTGTTTCTCAAACAGGGGTCGCCGCTTGTATAGGGAATTGTTTACCTGCCCTGTCCGCAGGTCCGGCCGATCGCGGCTCCCACTGGCTATGGTTCGCTGCTGCAGGCCAATGGGAGCTGCTGGAAGTGGCGGCCAGTATGTCCCTCAGCCCGTGCCGCTTCCAGCAGCCCTGGCCAGTATGTCCCTCAGCCCGCGCTGCTTCCAGCAGCCCCCATTGGCCTGGAGCAGCGAACCACAGCCAGTGAGAGCCGCGATCGGCTGGACCTGCAGACTGGGCAGGTAAACAAACCGGCCCGACCCGCCAAGGGCTTTCCCTACACAAGCGGCGACCCCAGTTTGAGAAACTGCTCTACACGCTCACATAGACAGATTTGGGTCTGTGCACTGCAATGTGGATGCCAGAGCCCTAGGTTCGAGCACGAGTTATAAAATACTTAACAGGGTTAAAATGCAGTGTAGACGCTTGAACCCAGGGTTCTCTGACACAGGTCAGCCAACTCGAGTCCTACTAACCTTAGTCTTACATTGCTGTGTAGACATACCCCAAGAGGGCAGGGAGGACATGGGGGAAGGAATATCATTGTTGTGTTAGCAAAGCTAGTCAATGAAATGCGCAATATATTTGGTTAAAGCAGCTTGGCAGAAGGAGTTATTTTTCACTTCTTAACATATCTTTATCTTCCAAATTTTGCTGACATCCATTCCTCTTTGCTGTATTGTTGTTCCCAGTAGAAAGGGTAGGTCACTTGCAGTAGGGGCATGGAGATTTGTGTGAAGGACAAGAGTCAAGACTGAAAGTATAGAATAAATATTAAGGCATGGTATATGGTAGTGGAGACTTTAGGGGAACAATGTGGTTTAAGATGGAAAAAAGAACTGAATCACAAAACATGAGAGAACAGATTTTTGCCCTGATATTATTTTTCTCCTTCCTAGCCCAATAAACTGAAAATATAATATGTTTTGTTGTTAAATTGGACTCCCCACACAATGATATCTTCAAGATTTTGGTCCCACTGCACAGGATTACTGCATCTGAACTTGTCGCAACACCTGCCCAAACTTTGGAGATGTCTTGATTCATTTCTGATTAGAACTTCAGGACTTGGGTCTATCTCTATAATGGGCTAAATTGCTATACAGAATCTGAACAACTCATGCTTTGGGAAAATTTGGATTTAGATGTGATTGTAGATCTGTGCGTTGCCACTTGGGTTCATTGCTACTCTTAAATAATATTACCACTGAAAATAGAACCCAGCTCAAAATAGTAAAGGTTTAAAAGACAGTAGCATAGGACATTCAAATGTTGATATTTCAGTGTTTGTCAACCTGATACTTTCACCTTCCCTGTATAATATCATTGTATAAAGGGGATGAAAGCTAAACTTTGATGTTTTGTTTTGTTTTTGCAGCGGTGCTCTTCTAAAGAAGATATTAAGTGGGCCATGCTTGACCCCTATTTGTTTGCATTCTGCAAAGTTGAGCAGTAAGTTTTACTGGCACACATATTTGCATAAAGCAAATGTCAGAGTTGTCTGCAAGGGAAGGTCTTCTGGTTAAAGCACAGGTCTGGGATGCAGGAGATACGGGTTCAGTTCTCAGTTCTGCCTCAGGCTTCCTGTTTGGCCTTGGGCAAATGATAGAATCTCTCTGTTCCTCCTCTGTAAAATAAGGATAATAATACTTGCCTACCTCTCCTGGGATACTGTAAGGATACATTTGTTAATGTCTGGGAGGAGCTCAGATACTGTGGAGATGGAGCCAACTAATTCCTATATGGACATATATACTCTCAACCTGAATTTGCACATGGCAGTATTCAGGCCAGAAGTGATTGTCCATTCAGGGATCAGAAAAGGACTGATCTGACCATTCATGAACACCCATCTTTACTTTTGAATATTCATGATCAATTCATAAAATATATTTGGTGTATAATATCGAAGAGTGAATAAATTCTAGAAAACTGCAGTTGGCAGTTCCATGGATGTTCTGCAAGCAGAAAAAGGGGCTAAATTCACTGAATAAAAAAAATCCTGGTCAATCATTTGGTCAGTTCTATGAAATATCATCATCATAACACAGTGTTACCAAACAGCAATATCAGGTTACAACATCGTGATATTTGCATTGTGAAATTGTGATGCATCACGCTCTGTGCTGCAGCAAATACCAAGATATCACAGCACAAATGATTCAACGTTGTGACAAGATGATGTGGACCTGGAGGATAAAGTTGGAAAAAGCAGCCAGCTCTGTTCTGCAAATTGCCTCCATCATGATCTCAAGTTCATCACATCTAGTCCAGAACCGGGCCTCTCCCCAGCAAGTCACTGCTTAATTAGGTGACTTTGAGAAGTAGACAAATGTCCACTAGGGACTACCCTGAAATTACCAGAGTTATTTTACTTGCAACCTACTTTGAATCCAGGTCTCCAGAAGTGAAGGGCAGGCAATTGCATTAACCCATGTTTTTCTAAGCCCTTGATCATTTGCCTTTCAAATTAGGACTATTTTTGAAAGTTTCCATCCATTTCTAGAGACTTTTTTTGTAAGAGGAAATGGGACTTTTGCATCCCAGCAAATCCTAAAGAAAACGAATCACTGAAAGTTCTTTTCCTAAAAGCCATCACAATTTGGATATTTTTGTAGACTGCAGCTGTCCCGAGTCTATCCCTAATTTAATTCCTTCCAGCACAAGGAACTGCTATCAGAAAATTGCCCTTCAGGTGTCCCATCAGGTGCTCTTATAGCCTGGTTACCAAAAAAAAATCCTTTGATTAACCATTTTGGGTACTGATTTGCATTGCACTGCATTTCCCACTAATCCTTGTATGCTTAGCTGGAATTCATCAGTTAACAAAAGTAGTTAAGCATATACCATTAAAGGCTAAATGCTTAGGGATTGCTCAAAATACACAGATGCTTCTTGAAAGAGCTCTGGTTCACTGCACAGAGAGTAGTAATGTTGTCTGGGCTGAATGTAGCTGAAGAGATATGTGGCTGATGTAACTTTGGAAGGTCACAGTGGCTGTATTTGCTGGAGCTTATTATTAGCTGGAAACTCTATTTTTGCTATCGAGTGCGCTTGTCAAATGCAGGCTCATTGTCAAGGGACATTGAAGAAGTGATATTCCCTGAGAAGCTGTCCTTCTTATGACCGTTCAATAGTATCCAATAATGAAGATTTAATGTGTTTTGTATGGAAAACAGAATCTGTATTTTATCCATTTTGAGTCACAGAAAAACAAAAGCATAAACAGCACTGAGCCCTCACTCCATGGATAATTTTGTGAAGAGCAGCAGGATTTTGGCAGCATATCTGGCTTAAGAAAACAACCACAGTTATAAAACACAGGAGTTTGGGGGTGGTATGGTTAGTGAAAATGGCATATTTTGAGGCACAGACTTCAGCGATTCCTGATGTTCCCTTCTTTATTTTCCAGTTTTTTTTCCTGTGTATCATTTTCTTTCCTTTCCATGTGTTGCACATCTGCTCAGCAAGCTCCAGCCAGGAGAATAGCCATATGGGGACCTGGACATCTCCTCTGCATTGATGCCAGAAGACAACTTTATATTCATTCCAAATGGCACGAAGAACCATTTGTCAGTTTTCCCTTTACCTCCCTTCTAGTGACTTAAATGTGCGATGTTGTCTAAAACACACAGAAAATTACCTATTTGATGACAAATTTAAAAGACTCTTCATGTTAGTTTAATTCCTAAAAAACTGAAAAACATAAGGCCAGAAAGTCCCACTCTTTAGCCCTCTGTGAGCTAGCAGAAGGACTAACTCCACCCCCCCCCCGCCCCCCAAAAATGTTTTCAGTAGTTTTCACCCATGTTTCTTTTGGCATTTTTTTTTCTCTGTAGTTGATATTGTCTCTGAAGGCAGATACATTCATTTAAAATTCCTGCAAAGTCTGGCCATTAGCTTAAGTTAATGTTCAACCCTCTGCATTATCTTCAGAATTTCAGTGAGGTTCATATTAATTTTCAGGAGATATAAATCAGGGGACAGTGTACAGGAAAGACAGCCAGCTTAAAAACGGCTACACCTGACTCACATATCGACAAAGAAGCGGCTTATATAGATATTGTCGCTTCATGTTTGTCTCCTAGGAGTTGCTTGTCAGAAAATGAAAAGTCAAAGAAAGTGAACTTGAATTGTATTGGACAGAGCAGTGTTTAGAAAAAAAGAATCTAAGGGCCTAATCATACTCCTATTCAAATCAACAACAAACCATCCATTAATTTCAAAGGAGCAGAGCTGGGTACAATATTCTCTTGAGCATAAATATCTATTGGAAGCTATATGTGAACTTGGGACAAACACTAGCTTCACATCTGAATCTGGTATTAAAGGAATGTGGGATTTGTTTACAGAGGGTGAAATTCCCTTCACTTGCATAATGCTCAAATAACCCGGTTTATGATGGTGAAATGCAGGCAAAATCCACCTTCCTTACTCCCTGGCATGAGCTCTGGGATGCAGCACAACCCTAGCACTGCCCACTACCAATGGCCATAGATAGACCCTTCGTGCTACTTGCACAGTGTGTTGGATTTACATGTCAATCAGCCCCCAGTACCATGCCAGCCTATGCACAGTTGGTGCAGAGACCTCTTGGGCTGATGTTGCAGTCTGAATGGTTGTGTGGATTGGGAGGAGTGTACAGGCACAGAAACTCATGCTTAGGAAGCTGAACAGAAACATATTGCAATCACACTCAAACCATCATTTACAGTAACTTCTCTGGATATCTCCTTAGTTTCCCAGGGCTCTTCCCACCCTTGCTTCGTCCTGAACATGGTTTGGACTGGGCATCTCTGACTGTCTAACAGTCACCCCTCATGCTGAAAGGCTCAGTCATCTCCCCACTATCACACAAGCTCCCCATTTATTTTTTTAACCTTCTAGATTTGGCTTTCCTATCCCCACCTACTCTGCTTATCTGCCAGATGGGAGTTACAATGAACAGCCCCCCCAGTGGTCCAGTTTGGAAATATATCTCCTATTTTAATAGTGGTATGATTATCATTATACTCTCCACAAATAAACATCAGTTCTGAAAATGTCCACAGCCTTACACTGGTCCTCTGTACTCTCTTTTTCACTCAGAGAAAACCCAGATGGCGGCAACAGGAACAATTGGTATACAGTGTTCAAGCCCTGTGCTTTGGAATACTGTCACAGTTTGTGTGTGGTAGCAGTGGTAAGCATTAATCCCCAGGGAATATAGGTACTTCTCAGAGGACCCAATGTACTAGGTACATTGGGCAATACCAAAGGTACACTTTTTTTCTCTATACATGATATGGCATACACCATGTTAGACATTCATACACCAGTAGTCTCTTTTATCTTATAATTGGAGCATAAACTCTTTGGGCCAGAGACCATCTTTCTGTTCTGTGTGTTTATACAGTGGCTTCCACAATATGGCTCTGGTCTATGACTGAGACGGCTAGGTACTACCACAATATAAGCAATAAAAATAGTACAGGGGGTGGGGAAATTGGGAATAGTAATGCTAACTAAACATGAAATGATTGTCTTGATTTGCTGTCAGGTCCTCTTTAAGCCTTAACATTTGCTGTGTTTTCAGTCAGCTTTTCCAATGTTACTTGCCATCTCCCTAATTGTTGAAGTTGTTTCGAGTCTATCTTTTAAAACAGGTTCTTCTTGTTGCATTCACCATTTCATAGCTGACTTCAGACACTTCTGTTCTGGCACAATCTTAATTTCCCCTCAATATTCCTTACGGATTCCCTAGCTAATATCTGTCCACTTCTGGAATCTTTTCCTGTTACTTCTTTGTAAATTCCAGAGCAAGTAACATGTATTGTTTTTTAGAAATACCCTCTTCATTATCCCAGCCTTCTTTAAAAAGCTCTCTTGTCTTTTTCACTGGTCTTTCATTATTTACACATGTGAAAATACATCTAATTTTTATGGTGTTGAATTAACAGTGCAAATGTTATCTCTGATTCTCCTTAATATTGTCTGTCTCTTTTGCTGTTCACTAATGGCCAGATTCTTTCCCCCCTTGTTCATGTTGAATGGTACCTTTCTTCATGAGAAGCCCTGTTAGTGTCAATAGGACTACACATTGAGTAGAATATCACTCACTGTAGGAGTGGCAGAGCCTGGCACTAAATTAATATTGTTTTTCTTCTCTATCTTCATTTCTTTTTTATATGTCCCCCTCATATGCCTGAGTTCAGTGGGAGTTGGATCAGGATTTGACACTCAGGTCTAGATTGTTCAGTGTTCCAAATTTCCTTCTCTAGAGTGTAAGCAGAATACATTCAAGGATTGCCTTCATTAAACAGTGTGTGTCGGGGGAGGGAGTGAACGGAGGGAGGAATCAATTTTCAAATGGAAGATGACAAAGCCAACTTTAATATTCTTCCCTTATCTTAATTTCCTCTTGGTTTCCTTGATTAGGAGAAAATAGTTTGAAATATAGAAGGACCCTCATAAACTTAATTTTACCAGTTTTAAAAGATCACAGTTAAGGTGACACAAACTGTGGCAAAGAACTGCTAATTATGTCAGATTATAGCTTTTATAACACTGAACATGACCTCATTTTGGATTAAGTAAAGTTCAGATTGCAGCTGGGAGTCTAGTTGAAAACCTACATTTAAATTGCCTTTGAACTTCTGATTGCTAGGGGAGATTAAAAATAGGAACTCGCCCCTCACCACCACCATCACCACCGTTTTTGTGGCACAGGGAAGTTTTAGAACCAATGGATGACATACAGCAAACTGTAAGTATCAATTTTTGTGCCAATCTGAACTAGGGATGGTTGAATCTTAAGAAGTTTGGAGTTCAGGTTTGGATAAGCACCCCAATGTTTGGTTGTATATCTGGAACTTATTCAAAACCCTCCTGTCTGCAAAATAGATTGATATCTTGTAAGAACAGGCTTTCTTATAAGATTTCTGGCATTTCTATTTCTTTCCCCTAAACCAGTTGATTCTTTCCCGCTTATTACAAGCCTATAGTCACTGGGCACAATTATAAAATTGTTATTCAGTCCTTACTCAGAACTGATATTGGACTAAATTCTATTCTGTAGTACGCTCATACAGCCCCAGGGAATTCAGGCATTTTAATGACATTATGGAGAGCAGAATCCGGTCTGTTGTTTTCAAATGAAATCCCTCTAACGTTAGTGTGAACTTTGCCTGTATAAGGAATGAGTGAGGACTTTAGTATAGCATCTCAACGCAGCATTGTGGGAGTATAAGAAGAACAGAGACAGTCTACATAACTGCTCATTTAGAGATAGAGCCAGTAATTATTTTCCTATTTCTGTGGCTTCTACTGATTTTATAAAGAACATTGTTTTCTTTAAATAAACCCACGAACTTTGTTGGACATTTCAGATGTTTACATGAGAGCTGTTATCCTGGATTGGCTCCCATTTACCCCAACAGATCTTCTATTTTAAAATTATTTTTCTTTTCCAGTCAGAAGTATGTTTTCAGTATGAGTATCCTGGGATCAATATTTTGCAGGTAGAAAAAATTAAACCCACTTTCATTTTGCAGATTTTCTTGTTAGGAGAAAATCAATCTAATCAATAATGGCAAAGTTTTAAAAAATGGCCTGCTATTATGATTTCTACCTATCCGTTTGCTTTCAGATCACTTATTGACATTATTTCTCAGCATGCAAACAATTCATGTAAATTCTTTGACATGTGATTCCTAATAAAACTGAAATTATTTTTATTTTCCTATTAACTTTCAAGTGGAAACTTCAGCATTGGTGTTTTACAGCCATTAACCTTTACAGTCGCAGTGTATTGATGCTGAGCAATAGATTTTGTTTTCTCGGCATCTCCTGTCAAATCTCCCCTTATTCTTTTGATAGGAAAAGCAAAAGGCTTTGGCAGGGTAATTCACCCTTGCCACTCTGTGCCACTGGGAGAGGTGCTAGAGGAGATTCGGTGATATGCTCATTCTTACTAGCAGTGAAGACTTTTTACAAGGTCTTTCTACAGAGAAGATGAACAGCCTTTCCTCTGTACATCCTTCCCTCATGGCTGACTTCATCACTCGTATGGGAGTGATAGGCTTCCAGCCATAAATTCAGCAGCAAACGTCAATTATTTTGAATAATTCTAAGAAGATTTTTGTTTAATCCTTTCTACTCTGTCCCAAGTAATATTTTTGTAGCACAAACATATGCTGTCTCAGTAAAAAAGAAGCCACATTTAGACTGAGTTATGATGGAGTGAGTTGATTCATTATGTTTGTAACTGAGTTCTTCATGGAGAAGTCAACAAGCAAGAAACTATTTCCTTTCCAAGCCATTTCCACTTCATAGCAGCAACTCCACTCCCTGTCAGCATTGTTATCTGTTATGCTTATATCTCTGCTTAGCAGTCAGTCCTGGTTTGGGGATGTAAAGGTGTAATGAGTGCTTTGGGTTTATGGATTTCTGTAGCTGCTTAAAATGGAATTAAAACAATCATGAGCTAACCTCAGATTTAAGCCCTTTGAAAATCCAAGCCAGGTTGCTTTAATCTTCACAAAATCCTCTTTCATTAAAAAAAAATCCAAATTCGCTTTCTTCCCCTGCCAACGATACAGTCATTGTAGTGAAGCAAGAACATAAAGTTGATTTTCTAAAAAACTTACACTGCCACTTTTGAAAATCTGCCCAGCACTAAAAACCAGACACTTTGTGGTGTACATTGTAGAATTAGCATGGCATTCTCTACTAAAGGCAGTGATACCTTGATAGTTTTTCAGGTCCTTGGGTTTAAAGAGAATTGACATGCCCCCATCGGACATTTGTATTTGGCTAAACCCCAGCCAGAGGATGGCTAATTATTTTTTATGCTTGTAGGTAAAATTATTATTACAGTATTAAGCCAATGTACCCACCTAAAAGGTCAAAACAGAGTACAAATACTCACATTTTTAGAATTTTGCCTATGAAAGTGAACAGTCAAAAGGTTTTTTGCCCTTGGACATCCCAGGTTGTGCTGTGTGTTTTTACTTACTGTTTACTTTTGCAATTCCTTTAGTTAAGCCAGTCTACCTTCCCACTAAACAATGACTTTTACCTTATCCCTGCCAAACTCAGAGTCATTTATTTTGTGCCCCAGCCAGGTGTATATGTTTCATTCTTGGGTCAACCCACCAATTATCAGATGCCTACATGGTTGTAATAGCTGGAGAGTTTACAGCACTTGCAGTCAGGGTTTGTGTTGTGGTCATTTCAGCTACCAACCAGGGTCTCTGCGCACCGCTGCTCTGATGGGATCAAGCTCATGCCTACCTAAGGCAAGGAAGGTGGTTCTGTTACAATAAATTGCAATAGACATACTTGATTTGGGGTTTCATCTGAGAAGGTTCACACAGCTTTACTGTTAATGTACTTTGTTTTTTATTCATTAAGAAATAAAAGCACAAAGATAGTGTGTGTTGAGGCGGGGAAGTTCCCTCAAACTTTTTTGCAGATTTTTTTTATTCACAATCTGCCATGTGAGCTGCACGCTTGCCTGAAAAGGAAATAATGTCTTAAGTGGATGTTGACCAATGTCAACATGTTGTTTATGTCAGGTCACATTTGTATGCAGAAATCAAACATTGGTTTGTGGAAGCATTCAGATTTGCCGATTGGTGAACTGATCCAGTAGGCCAGCTATGGGAGCTTATCTAGAGTCTGACAAATAGAATGGCAGCAGCTGCCTTCCCGTGGAACGCTATTGAACAGAGAACTGTCAGATGTAATAATTCATTCTCTTTTTTTCTTCTGTCTTCATAATTTCTTTTAAAGACCAGCAAAGAAAGAGAGAATTTTATGCAATGGAAAATTCCCCTTTCTCCTCCCCGAAGCCCCCATACTATGCAAGAATTGGATGTATTGTTACTTGCTGAAATACAAGGCTTACTTTCCAATTTTTAAGCCAATAAAACATGTACAGATGTTCTAATGACAGACCACCTAGGCCTTTTTATATAAAGTTATTAGACAACAAAAAGTTGAAGGGGAATGAATGTGCAAAATCAAGTTGGCAACTAATCCTCTAAACTGTTTTCAGCTCTGATTTTAGTAGTTATCCCATCCGTATTTGGTTATTTTTACTTGCTCACTCATTTTTATACTGATGTTGTTAATTTCTGAAATTCCAAATTGCTGTTACCTCTTTCAAAGTGTTGTTGTAATTTCTTCTTCTCTATTTGTTTGGAGCCAGGCCTGGTTTGCTAGTAGCTCCCGCAGGACTGAGCTGAGGCTCGAGCTTGCCTATCATTTCGACACACCTCTGGATCTTGCTGAACTGTGCTGGGTTTATGTTGCTACCATTGGACTAGGCTAAATTCCTGATTAACTACTGCTGCAGAATTGGGTGCATGTGTATTCGGACTTACCAACTTTCTGGACATTTTGGCTTTTCCATATGTGTATCTTTCCATTCTTGTCTCAGGAATGCCTCAATTAAAAATATTTAATGGAAAAGTCAGAATCTCCATTCCCTCCTTTATGAAGATTCTGACTCCAGAAGGAACATGTTCTGATTCTTGTGCTGAGTTAGGCCTTACTGCTCAAGTAGTATCCTTGAAATCTATTACTTACTGCAGATTCATAGATTTTTAAGGCCAGGAGAGATCATTACGATCACGTCGTCTGACCTGCAGAACACAGGTCCAGAATTTCACCAAACATTCCTGCATCAAAACCCATAGCTTCTAGCTGAGATAGATCTTACCTTTTATCAAAGCTGGGTGTCTTTCTGAAAGATATCAGAATGTAGTCCACAGAAAGCATGACTCCCATTCAAAAATCTGATAAGTTATTGGCCAATATTAGATCATTGGAACCAGCCCTGCACTCACTGGAGTCGATAACAAAAAATCCAACTTGGTGTAACAGTCAGTATTGAGCCCATTATTTCCAAGGTAAGTTCTGGAGAAAATAAAAATAAAAATCCAAATCCAGACTCACTTGTCCATTAATGATACATCTACACTATGAGCTAGCTGTGTGATTCCCATGCTTGTGTACACATACTCTCACTCATTGAGCTAGCAAGAGTATAAATAGCAGTGTAGCCATGGTAGCAAGGTAGCAGCAGTGGACGCATGGCTTTGCCAGGCCAAGTATGTACCCACCAGATTCAGGCAGGTTTGTATTAAGCATGACTTAGCCACCCTCCACCGCCACGATCCACACCACCACAGCTACACTACTATTTATACTCACACTACTTTGAGAGCTACTACAAGAATGTGTACATGAGAAGGAGAATCACGCCTCTAGCTCACAGCGTGGACATAGCTTAAGTGTTGAGACTATACCAGAATACAATGTGGAATTGCTGGTGTTGTCATATTGAGCTATGATGGCATGATTTTACATGATTGTATTTGCAGAACTTGTAAACATCTTGGGTCTTTGAACTGAGCTTTGTTAGCATGTCCTTCTGTAGACTGCTTTAATAGAAAAGTCCTATAGAACTTAATAGGTATGAAACCAATCGGGCTCTATGGAAATGACTCTAAAATATGTAGAATATAATGAAGAATGCATTTTCTAGTCATAGAATTCTGTAGGATGGTTCAACAAATCTATAGAAAGATGGTTAATTTCTTTTACATTCCATAGGGCTTTTTCCATAAGGGATAGTTTAGCTGCTTCTTCTAAGTTGTCTCCTGTCATTTTGCAGTAGTGATAGTTCCTGCTGAGAGTCTGTCTAGCATCTCTCGGAGCGCTAGTCTACCTCCTAGTGTCAGTCTAGACATTATTGTTCTAATTGCCAGAAATGTCTCATCTTGGTATCTGAAAATCAAATCAAATTCTTCATGCATTTTTACTAGCCATTATCATCAATAAAGATTCCAAAAGGAGAATTTGACTGGCAATTTTGCTGATGATTCATAAGGCAGAAAAGAATACCTACCCTTTTCCAGCACTACTACTACTTGTGTATAACTTGGATATGTGGCAATGATTACAAATGTATATCTAGTCCTTCATGCCCCCAGCGAAAGAATGAAGGGGACACTCAGATATGATATGCTCCATCGTTTGTGCCTGGTGACCAGAGTCACATACAGGTGTTTGCCTCATTTTCCATTTAAAGACGGTTTGTCCACATCTCTCAGGAGATGTCCTGATGCGATTCAATCTGCACCAATCTTTCCAACATACATCAAAACCTGGTGGCTCCTCTGCAGGGTCAACAATAAGATGTTTGTTTTGAGCAGTTGAAATGCTCCATGTGGCTCTCCACTGAGCCTTAGCATCAAAGTTGGGGGTAAGGGTCTTGACGTGGTTCCATAAAGGATTGCAGGATTTTAATCTTATCTTTGACAGGTGTCAAGGCTAATTCCCCACTCTGGCACTTTGAGTGCAGAAGGTGCGGGCCCACACAGATTCTAAAAATTAATACTGGCCAAGATTGTATTAAACTTCCAAGATTACAGCTTTTCTCTGACCTCGGATTGGTAGATGCTGCCACCACCTGAGTGCAGAACCCCTTTGAGAGCCCAGGAAGGCACACTTGGGAATTCCTTCCTTTGGGGTACCCTCAAGCCCTTTCACCCCGCCCGCTCCAGGGAACAGCTGAGAAAGAAAACAAAAGGAAATCAGTTGTTACCAGCTAATTAAACAACATGTGCACAAACCTCTTAATACACAAAAATCCAATTCTGTTCTCAAAAAAGGTACATTTTATTATCTGGGAACTCAGGCTATTGCTAGATTTTAAAAGAGCAACTACAAGGATTAAGCACCAAGAATAGCTTTCTTGAGGTCCAGCTTAAAGCAAAGCTTTTGTTACAAGCAAAACAAAAGCACGTGGGGTTAGCAAAAAGGAGTCCACAAGCCATAAAGAAATAAAAAGAGAGAAACCTAATCCGTCTTTCTAGACATCTCCTGATCTACTTACATGTCTGGGGGTTCAATGAATAGTTTCTAGGTATGATACTGAGGATTTTTCATACCTGGCCCAAAGCTTCCTACGGCATAGCTGTTGCCCCATCTGCCTCTCCCCGGGAGAACAACAACAGACAGACAAAAGGGGAGTCTTTCTTCAATTTTAAAAAGTTCTACCTTCCCATTGGCTCTTTTGGCCAGTTCCTTTTACCTATGCATAGCAGTGAGACTTTTTAACCCTTTACAGGTAGAGCAATTAGAGAACAGCTACTAAGCGGGATTTTATAGCTACTGGCTGGCTGGGTGTCCGTAAAAGGGAGCTGACCCCCCCTTCATTTATTACAGCGGGTTCTGCAGCTCATTGTGCGGTGGGAGTCTCGCATGTGCCTTGACACGGTTGAAAAAGCAAGATGTCTGAGCAGCTCTTCTAATCTGTGGAGGCTGGATGTGCGATAGGACCGGGAGCCAGTTGACTTAAGTCGATTTGAATGTCCCTGACACTATGCTCGTGGCGTTATTGAGTTGAGTGTCAAGGAGTTTAGTGTGACTGCTGTGAGACCACACCGGTGCACAGTATTCAGCTGCAGAATATATCAAGGCAATTGTTGCAGTTCTTAAGGTCTGTGGACTGGAGCCCCATGATGTTCTAGTCAGTTTTCTGATAAGCACAACGTGAGACCTGAACTTATCATGGGTGTTCTTGAGGTGTTGTTGAAAGGTCAAATTCCACTCCAGTGTAACGCTAAGATACTTTGGGTTAGCCTTATGGCTGACGCTCTTGCCACAGAACTGCACATCGAGTTTGGTATTAGCCATTTTATTGTTCAGATGGAAAGTGGTTACTGTGGGTTTTTTTGGGTTAGGCTTAAGTTTCCAGTGTCGGAAATAGTCAGCCATTGTGCTAAGATCTTGGGTTAGCATGCAGCTGATGGTATGGAGACTTGTATACTGAACAGCTAGGGCAATGTCATTTGCATACATGAATTTCCTTGACTCCGTTGCTGATATATCCGCAGTGTATAGATTAATAAGTATTAGGGCCAGGACGGAGTCCTGTGGGATGCCTGAGTTAAGAGTTCTTGGTCGACTGATCTGGCTATTAAGGTGTACCTTAAAGCGGTGGTCTGTGGTCATCGCCACCAAGAGACTAATTGTTCACCTGCAGTGAATGATGTGGGAGATCTTGAGAAGGCTCTGTTTCCAGATGGTGCCATATGCTGAGGAAAAATCAACAAGGGTGATCCCTGTCTTCCACTTATGTTGGAATCCTGCTTCAGTGTGGCCGGTGAGTAAAACTACTTGGTCACAGCGGTTCCTCTTTGTGTGAAATCCTGCCTGCTGTACTGGAGGATGTCTCTGATAATGTCAGACAGATGGCGGTGTCTCTGTCTCTGCAGTGCTGACACTAGTCTGTCAATAATCTAAGGTGATACAACTGGCAGGGCCGGCTCTGGCTTTTTTGCCGCCCCAGGCAAAAAAGCCTCCCGCCACCCGCCCCGCCCCCCGGTGGGGAGCGCGGCAGGGGAGGGCGGCGAGCCCAGCCACGGGCCTGCTCTCCCCGATCGGCCAGAGTGCCGGGGGGAGGGCGGCGAGCCCGGCCAGGGCCCACTCTCCCCGACCGGCCAGAGCACCAGGGGAGGGCGGCGAGCCCAGTCGCGGCCCCGCTCTCGGGCCGGAGTGCCACGCCACACCGCACCGCCTCCCTCCAGGTGCCACCCCAAGCACATGCTTGGTGGGCTGGTGCCTGGAGCTGCCCTGACAACTGGGCTGACCCATAGGTATATGTTTTCAGATAGGCTGATGCCAGATCTCCCTTTTAGTAATTGCAATCTGAACCACTACATTTGACTTCACAAAATGAATTGCAAACCCACGAGAGAGTTCTTGCCCATCTATTGGCCTGATTGCAGGTGCAAATACAGTAGTTACAGGAGCAGCACTCTAATTTGCACCTGCAATTCATACATGCGTGCACAACTAATGGCCTGAATTTAGTAATATGATTTTTTTGAAATCCAAAAGGTTGATCCTTCAGTGACATGAAGCTGAATAATGTATGTAAAAACTCAGAAGCATGAGACAAATAACCTTTTATGAGCAGGTCTTTTTGTTCTGATTCTTAATAGCCTATATCATTTTAAATTGACATATTCTGTTTGATAGTTGCAATTTTAAGTAAACACATCTAAAACAGTCATGGAACAAAGCATGACCAGTTGCTAAATGTTTTCATTTGAAGCAGTGTTGTTACTGTGCAATATGATGGTGTGTCAGCACCCTGAACTGTGTCCAGTTGGTCATGACTCCACTCTCCTTCAGACCTTGGAGATGTTGTCAAGGAGGCAGTATTACACATGCATAGTTCCTCCCTGGTTACACTGTGGCATTGGGGCTTTACCTCTAATTATTAGTCAGCTGTGAGGCAACCAAAATGTTTGGAAAGGAAGACACCAGTTCTTATGGCCTCTCCAGCTGTCTAAATGGTTCCAGGCCTGTTTTAGACTGAGCCAAATGTGATTATGTTTGGTCAAACTTGAGCGGAGCTCAGTTATGTGGGAGAAAGAAATTAATATGCTCTTTATTCCAATGTAACCATGGTCCAAGTTTTGGAACTTGGGGCTCTCTCCTGTTCTGTTGAGGACAATGGGAGTTTGGATATTGGCTTCAGTGGAGGAATGATCTGGGTCTAAATGTGCAACTTTTAGTTGCAGACGTACTTGTTTTGCTAGCTAGACTCCATTAGAAGTGTTTCATTCAACCACATAACAATGGTAACAATTTGCATTAATATAGCACTTTTCATCTTGAGCTTCTCTAGCACTGAAAAAATTAATTAATGTATTAATACTCTTGTGAAGTAGGTAAGCATTATTCTTCTCATTTTATAGATGGGGAAACTAAGGTACAGAAGGACTATGATTTTTCCAAGATCAGGCAGTAAGTCAGTGACAGAACCAGGAATAGAACCTAGAACCCGACACACCATCATATGATCTAACCACTAGATTAGTCTCCCTCACTGTACTGTAACTTAGAGGCAGCCACTCATGGACAGTGATCAAAAGCTTTGTTAAATTACATAAAAGCAAATGTTTCCTTAAGGTAAAGAATGCATTTTGTGTTTTCCAGAATAATGTATGTAAAAGCTCAGAAGCATGAGACAAATGACCTTTTATGAGCAGGTCTTTTTGTTCTGATTCTTAATAGCCTATATCATTTTAAATTGACATATTCTGTTTGATAGTTGCAATTTTAAGTAAACACATCTAAAACTGTCATGGAACAAAGCATGGCCAGTTGCTAAATGTTTCCATTTGAAGCAGTGTTGTTACTGTGCAATATGCCATTTGAAGCGGTTAGTGTTTTGCAAGCAAATGTGATCGAATATCAATAAGAAAAATTCTGTGAAAAATTCTGTGAAGCAAATGCTTGTATTGTTTTAATTATAAAGACTGGCATGCCAGCATTTTCCTTTTGTTTTGTGAACAGTTGACAAAGAGGCTATTGGGGACCATGGCAATGGTCATGGAAATATTGCTGATAGCAATGTGTACTTCCAAAAAATTAAAACCTCTAGATCCTAGCGCTTTAGCTGTAAATACAAGCTGGAGCCCATTCTTAACACATATGGGAAGGGTTGGTTTAAAAAAAATCTAGCAATCATTTGTTAAGCATTTGTGCCATGAGTACACATACATATAACAGTGGGAAATGTCACAATCAGAATTGAAGCTTTAAGACTTTCAGTTAAACACAAACAACAACAACAAAAATGTAGCTCAGCTAGTAGAAAGAACGCACACGCATATGCACACACACGCACTCCTGTCTCTACTAGTTTGTAACCAGTTACTTAAATGGTTTTTGTCCATGCACAATATGGTTAACACATATTTAGTAATTGTGGTAGGTAATGACATGTCACTCTCATGCCTACTACATGGTGATCTTTCTGTAACCAAGTTGCTTCAAAGACTCATCTTACCAAAAGTGCACCTATGTCACTGATGGTTGGTTGTCCTTCCTCCCTGAGTTACTAGGACATCTCAGCATTGCCTGACGAGCTGCTGATACTGCTCAGTGTGAATGTCCTCTAGGCATTGTCCCTGGCTGACTGGCTGCCCAGAATGCACTGATATAGACACAGTTAAGCAGAATGGTAAGCATGGATGCAGAAACACAGCTGACAAATATTTCTGTTGTGAAAGCAGCTGCTTTGTGGATGAAACACAACTGAGTTTGTTGTATCCAGATCAAAAAAGGGTGTCATGAGCTGGTCATAAGAATGTCCATACTTGGTCAGACCAACTTAATCTAGCCCAGTATCCTGTCTAGCCTGGTATCCTGTCTTTTGACAGTGACCAATGCCAGGTGTTTCAGAGGGAATGAACAGAATAAGCAATCATTGAGTGATCCATCCTCTTTTGTTCATTCCCAGCTTCATGGGCTTGCATCCTTGACCATATTGGCCAATTCCATTGATGGACCTATCCTTTAGGAACTTATATCTAATTATTTTTTGAACACCATCGTAGTTTCGGCTTTAACAACATACCCTGGCAACAAGTTCCACAGGTTGACTGTGAGTTGTATGAAGAAGTACTTTCTTTTGTTTGTTTTAAACCCACTGCCTATTAATTTCATTGGGTGATCCCTGGTTCTTGTGTTATGTGAAGGAGTAAATAACACTTACTTTTTCCACACCATTCATGATTTTATAGAACTCTGTCGTCTCACCTTTTAGTTGTCTCTTTTCCAAGCTTAACGGTCCCAGTCTCTTTTAAGCTGTCCTCATATGGAAGCTGTTCCATACCCTTAATAATTTTTTGCCCTTCTCTGTACCTTTTCCAATTCTAATATATATTTTTTTGAGACGGGCCCCCCCAGAACTACATGCACTATTGAAGGTGTGGGTGTACCATGGATTTATATTGGCATTGTGATATTTTCTCCCTTTTTATCTACACCTTTCCTAATGGTTCCTAACATTCTGTTAGCTTTTTTGACTGATGCTGCACACTGAGCGGATGTTTTCAGAGAACTATCCACAATGACTTCAAGATCTCTTATTGAGTGGTAACAACTAATTTAGATCCCATTATTCTGTATGTATGGTTGGAGTTATGTTTTCCAATGTGCATTACTTTGCATTTATTAATACTGAATTTCTCTGCCATTTTGTTGCCCAGTCACCCAGTTTTGTGAGATCTCTTTGTAACTCTTTGCAGTCTGCTTTGGACTTAACTATTTTGAGTAATTTTGTATTGTCCGCAAATTTTGACAACTCACTGTTTACCCCTTTTTCCAGTTGTATTTTTCCAGTTAATTTACAGTTGTATTCATAATGTAGAAGGGGTCGTAGTATACCTCAGTGCCTCACAGCATCATTTGATTACATGATGGAAAATGTGTAATGAAAAGGTTGCTTGGCACATGGTAATTCACTAGTTAAGTATTAATTATGAGAAGAGAACAATCATACCATTCTAGTATCATTCCAGAGGAATTTTTTATACTGGGTTCTCAATCTGGGGCTTATGGACGTGTCAAAGGTCACTACCATCATATCCTTCCCATAATGCTAAATGGGAGAGGGGTCCCAGCTAGATCCAGATTAGAAGGAAGCCAGGTGCTGAGTGTGGGGAGAGGATACTATGGAAAAGGGAGTCTCATTATGGAAAATGATTGTTCTCTGCCAAGCGGTGTAGTTTAAGGAAGGATTAAAATTGCTTTCTTTGGTACTTAAATGCCCCCTTCCATCATCATAGTAGCTGAGCACCTCACAACTTTTATATATTTACTCACCCAAAACCCCTGTGAGTAGAAAAGACTATTACTCCCATTTTACAGATAGGAAACTAAGGCCAAGGAGACTAAGTGCCTTACCCAGGATGACACAAGAAATCTGTGGCAGAACTGGAACTTGAACCCAGGTTTCCCCAGTACCCGACTAGTCCCCCAACAGCTAGACCATCCTCCTTCAGAAAAACAGTGGAGGGGAATCAGTGACATACAGGACCCTTCAGCAGAGCCCTTCCACTAGGGATGCACTCCTTTTGCCTCAAGTGCACCCATCTCATACCTTAAGAACTTCACATACAATAAGAAGACAACATTCAACACAAACAATTGAGATCTCACAATATGTTCATAATAATTATTATTAATATTGCAACAGTGCCCAAAAAAGATGCTAAGTGTTGAAAAGAAAACATTTGGGAAGACCCAGGACCTGCTCTGTGCAGCCGATTTTGCTAATATCTGCAATTTAGACATTTATTAAGCAGCCAGTTGCTAATTAAAAGCAACTCCCTTTAAAAACTGGGTTTGCTAACATTGATGAGAAAAACTGGGCAGTATGCTCTGCTGCATCGAGAACTACTCATTTAATGAAAGACACAGAGGAAAGTATGAAGGCAATTCAGAGTACAGGACTAGGAAGCCCCTCGAGTTCGTTGCAGTGGAAAGAATTGGACATGATACAAATTACTATTCTGATTTGGTAGCCTTTATCGCCCATATTGCACAGGTGAGTGTGACTAGACAAAGTGCAAGGCAGTGGACTCTCACACCCTCAGTTTCTCATGTTAGGCATACAGAATTTCAGACATATAGAATTAGATAACACTTTTGAAAATGTGGGCCTTTGTGTGTGAATACATCCATTGGGTCAGGTTTGGAGAAGGGAAAGAAACACCAAGAGGAAGAAATGGCATGTGTATGTGAGCAATGCAGTAGTACCAAGAAGACTGCCGCACCGTATACCATGTGTGTAATCTGTTGCACTAGGTGAAGAAGATGATAGCTAAATCACTGACCAGATACTCTCTTTCCCCCAAGGTTTGGCTTCAAACGATGAGACCAATGTGACACATGGAAATACAACCTAGGTGGAGCTACTATAAGGTGAGTGAATAACTGGTTGGAAAACCATTCCCAGAGACTAGTTATCAGTGGTTCACAGTCAATCTGGAAAGGCATATTGAGTGGGGTCCTGCAGGGATCAGTTCTGGATCCAGTTCTGTTCAATATCCTCATCAACGATTTGGATAAAGGCATAGAGAATACACTTATAAAGTTTGTGGACAATACCAAGCTGGGAGCAGTAAGTGCTTTAGAGGATAGGATTAAAATTCAAATTGAGCTGGACAAACTGGAGAAATGGTCTGAAGTAAATAGGATGAAATTCAATAAGGACAAATGCAAAGTACTCCACTTAGGAAGGAACAATCAATTGTACATCTACAAAATGGGAAATGACTGCCTAGGAAGGAGTACTGCGAAATGGGTTCGGGGGTTATAGTGGATCGCAAACTAAATATGAGTCAACAATGTAACACTTTTGCAAAAAAAAGCAAATATCATTCTGGGCTGTATTAGCAGGAGTATTGTAAACAAGGGCACATCTTCACTACCCGCCAGATCGGCGGGTAGCAATCGATCTATTGGGGATCGACTTAATCACGTCTAGTGAAGACGCGATAAAATCGATCCCCAATGGCTCTGCCATCGACTCCAGAAATCCACTGTGGCAAGAGGCGGAAGCGGAGTCGATGGCAGCGCGAAAGCGGTCGACTCGCCGCCGTCCTCACAGCCAGGTAAGTCGATCTAAAATACGCAACTTCAGCTACGCTATTCACGTAGCTGAAGTTGCGTATCTTAGGTCGACCCTCCCCCTCACCCCCCATAGTGTAGACCTAGCCCAAGACACAAGGAGTAATTCTTCCACTCTACTCTGCACTGATAAGACCGCAACTGGAGTATCATGTCCAGTTCTGGGCACCACATTTCAGGAAAGATGTGGACAAATTGGAGAAAGTCCAGAGAAGAACAACAAAAATGATGAAAGGTCTAGAAAACATGACCTATGAGGGAAGATTGAAAAAAACGGGTTTGTTTAGTGTGTAGAAGAGAAGATTGAGAGGGGACATAACAATTTTCCAGTACATTCAAGGTTGTTACAAGGAGGAGAGAGAAAAATTATTCTCCTTAACTTCTGAGGATAGGACAAGAAGCAGGGCTAAAATTTCAGCAAGGGTGGTTTAGGTTGGACATTAAGAAAAACTTCCTGTCAGGATGGCTAATTACCGGAATAAATTGCCTACGGAAGTTGTGGAATCTCCATCACTGGAGATTTTTAAGAGCAGGCTAGACAAACACTTGTCAAGGATGGTCTAGATAATACTTAGTCCTGCCATGAGTGCAGGGGACTGGACTAGAAATCCTCTCAAAGTTCCCTCCAGTCCTATGATTCTATGGAGTATAGGATTTCCATTGGGAAATAGAGATAAGAAGAGTATTAATTATATGCTGAAGAGGCATTGTGGTGGAGTGGATTAGCGATATGATTAGGCGTCAGAAGACATTACTTTTTAATCCTGGCTCTGACGCTATGTATGATGTTGGAAAACACACATCAGTATAGCTGGGTGAGAAACAGGAAGAAATGGCAATGAAAATTTTAACAAAGGATTTTTGCCATTTTTTCATATAAATTTCAATTGAAATTTCTAGATGGCTCTACTTAATAGGACTGTGTTGCCTTTTCCCTAACCATAAAAGAGAGATAATTATACTTTGTCTTACCATGAGCTACTGAACTGATTTTCTTCATGCTTGATTCCTTATATCTCACTGGAATTTAAAATCAAACTGAGTCTCAAGACTGCATGCACTTTAATGTAACTTACTATATGTAAAGATGTAGAAGAGATGCCAGTTTGTATTACATTATACAGAATTATATTACTATTATCATAATTATCTATTAGAAGGGCTATGTTTTAAGGCCTAAACACAAGAGGGAAGAGTTAAGGCTGAGCTTTCAACTGTAACTGCATTTTCTGACTTGTGTGAGCACTTCATTTCTCAGTCTTAACAGTTACTTGACACTCTATGTTCTCCTACTATGGGTTGGTAGGTGATCAGGACATTGTAGAGAGGTTAATGGAAATTATATTTAACTCTCTCTGGGTACATCTACGTACCTGCCAGATCGGCGGGTAGCGATCGATCTATTGGGGATCGATTTATCGCTTGTAGTGTAGACGCGATAAATCAATCCCGATCTCTCTCCCGTCGACTGCTGAACTCCAGCTCGGCGAGAGGCGGAAGCAAAGTCAACGGGGGAGCAGCGGCCGTCGATCCCGCGCCGCAAGGACGTGAAGTAAGTGATTCTAAGTCAATCAAAGATAGGTCGACTTCAGCTACGCTATTTTCGTAGCTGAAGTTGCATATCTTAGATCGATTCCCCCTCCAGTGTAGACCAGGCCTCTGTCTCACAAATCTTTAACTGTGAGGACTTGAAATTTGTACAATCTGAACCTTTTACTATTTAAAACAGAATTTGGTATTCTACCTAGTTTGTTATTCATATTGTACACATTACTATAAATGGATCCAGCCTTCAAATCAACATGTGCCTTTTCACCCTGTTATCATGAATTTGTTTATTGGTTGCATAGAAAGGAGTTCCTCTAAGATTGGCATTAGTACCTATTTTACTCATAGAAGAGTAGTATGTTTGTCTGCATGTTAATTGGGGTGTCAACCCAGTTAGCCGAGATCAGAAGATGCCTTCCTAGTTTAATCTTAAAGTTAAATAAGAAGGGTTTATGGAAGATGTCACTATGAGACATAACCCGCATAGAATCCAATAATTTAATTTTAATCAGTTGCACATTGTTGATAACATTGAATTATAACTTTACTTGTTTTTCAAGGACATTATGACCTTGTATAGTTGTAGCAAGTGAATCAAATTCTGGATCTGTGTGCTACACTCTTCTCAGAACAGTTTCTTTCTTTCTTTCTTTCTTCTCTAAAATATCATAGAAAAATAATCATCCAGCAAAAGAGTCCTTGGTGATTATACACTGATCCTTCAGCTTGGATAAATATTGGTGAAAGTGAAGAAGACGTACTGTACTGGAGGTGGTAAAAATAACTATGTGCCCAGCTCTTTGTGTTTTCTTTATATCTACAATCCAATATATATTTCAGGAAGAGGAATATCACTTTGACAATTTAATATAAAGACCTAAATCTTTTTGGATAATTTAAAAGCAAAATTGAAGAATAACATTTGCTAAGAGATAATTTACACAGCAAGATTTATTTTGCTTTACACTATATGTTTTTATTAGAATTTCAAAATTGAAAACTAAGATATATTGCCTTTCTCCATGTGTATAATAGTATCTCAGAATATATTTATTTTTAGTGTGCTTGAGTTGCTGAGACTTGTGGATTTTTACTATAAAAGCATTTTTAATATTCCTTTTGATAAATATAAAGGAAAGGAGTTTGTTGTAGGAACATATATAATCATATGATTCAGTTTCAAGAAACAAACGAATGTTGACTTTCAAGCAGTAAAGATGTTATAGATTTTAACACGACAGATCTAAAAATTCAGTGAAACAATTCACTGTGTATTAAAAAAACCCAGACAACTTTTCTCCCCCACCTAAATTTTGATCTAAATTTCCAAAAGAGACTAATGATTTTGGGTTCCTCGATCTTTGGGTTCTCAGTTTGGGGCACATTAAAGAAACCTGATTTTCCGAGGTCAGCATTTTCTGAAAATCAAGCTTTTGTAACAGATCTCATTCTGACCCCCCCCCTCCCCAAAATTGAGACAGCCAAAATCACTATTCACTTCTAGAAATTTAGATCATAATACCAATAGAGCTATGCTGATTTACATGACTGGAAGATCTAGCCTTAAATGTACATGAAACCCTGAATCTCAGTTGGAATTTATTACAAACCTGACCTACTTATTCTTGTGTACTTTTTTCTGTAGCCTTTGCCTGAATATTTTATTAACATTATTACAAAGCAGTAAAAGTGAAGCACAGAAGTTCTGGGTGTACTGACAGGTTTACAATCCATGTGGTGACTTCCGTGATGTACTTGTTTTCACTTAGGGCAAGATCATCCCCACCCATGGAGAAACCTGTGGGAGAGAACATAAAACTCATGTTCATTTTGTTCATCTGAATTATTCAGAAAATGCATGTCTGTGGGTGAATGCGGTAAAGCTGTACATGCAAACCTTGCACCAATTTGAATTCAATGATTGTGAGCAATGGGTGTAATTTACATGCTGACGGGGTGCCTGGAGAAGAGCAGTAGTGAGAAAAACAGTTAAGTTTGTTTGCAGAATTGTAGCTGTGTTGGTCCCAGGATATTAGAGAGACAAGGTGGGTGACGTAATATCTTTTAATGGACCAACTTCTGCTGGTGAAAGAGACAAGCTTTGAAGCTACACAGAGCTCTTCTTCAGGTCTCAAGAAGAGCTCTGTGTAGCTTGAAAGCTTGTCTCTTTCACCAGTAGAAGTTGGTCCAGTAAAAGACATTACCTCACCCACTTTATCTCTCTAACAGGACCGTCTAAATTTGAATAAATTATGGCGTATAGTGTTTAAGATAGATGCTCATTCTCTCTCCCTCAGTACATGTATTCCAAGAAAGAAACTATGCTAAGATGCAGTTAAGGCTGAGTGCACATATCAGTAATTTAGGGTGAATTAATTACAAGGATATCCCAGAACCAAGCATTATAACCCAGCAAATTCATAGTTAAGGTTAAATGTAAAAGAAATTCAAACAAGGTATGGTAATGTACTGTTAGGGTGCCCATAACAACTTTAACTCATTCCTGTAGTGACACCCTGAGATAACCATATGATTAGATGTTTTCATGTTTGTGGTCATAATTTAGATTAAACTGATTAAAGTCACATTAGATTTTTTTTACCCACTTCCACTGAATCAGTACAGAGCAGAATTGCCTTCATTTAAAATGGCTGCCATTATCTATAATTCCTGATGGGACTGAGACCCCACAGGTTCTCAGTTACTGTGCCATCTTTCAAAATGGCCACCATCTCCCATTGTTTCCAATAGCCATCGTTGTTAAAAGTCATCTATGTTAAGAGCATCCTGTGGCCTCAGTCCCACTGAGAACAATTGGAGATAGATGATGTTCTCAAAATGGTGATGTAATGGTTCCATTGAGAACAATTGAAAATGGCAGCCATTTTTTTAAAAGGGCAGTTCTACATGAAGTTCTCTGTAATAGAACATTTTTCATTAGCTTCTGCTAAAGAAGAAACTCAGTTATGAAGAATTATGGGAAAAGAAACACCAAAGAATGAATACATTTACTCATCTCAGGGGGAGGCTAAACCTTACTGTGGGGATCCTGAAACATGCCTGCAGGAGTGAGAACCTTTTCCATTGATTGGGGAAGGTGTAAGACCCTCTTCTGGGACAGAAAACTTGGGGTTACCCTCCCCTTCCTCACCTCCTTGAATGTTTTTAGCATCACAGCTCATGCCAGTGTCCAGCTCTCACTATTAAGAGGTGGTGGTAGGACTTTTTGACGTTCCACTTAGAGGCTTTCCTCAATAAGGGGCTCCTACTAGGTCTTGGCCAGGTCCCCTGGGAGGTGATTGGAGTACTCAGGTCTGGGAGTCATGAATTTTCTGCTCGGCTTTTATCGCAGCTTTCCTCAACACTCACTCCATTGGATGTCTTATGGGGCGCCAAAACCTCCCTTGGCCATCTGAACCTGGCAGCTGATTGGGAGCCAGAGACTCATTTGGTGGCTCTCAGGAGAGTTATAGTTACCCTGCACATGAATGCAGGGTGAGGCAGCCCAGCAGCACTGGTAGAAAGCCCCTTTCCTGGCTCAGAAGTCTAAAAATTCCAAGTCTGAAACCTCAACTTTAACTCTGACCCTTGGCGTGTGCCTTAAAAATAGTCTCATTTTATCTCAATTTAAATTATTTTGCAAATAATGCAACCTATAATTTCATACCAACTAGAATTGTACCTAGACCTCCTACACAATAACTCTCATGCACACTCAGCAATATCTCAATGTTTTAAAGGCTACCCTTACACTCCTTCCTCGGTTTCCCTGGCAGCCTTTAAAGGACTGATGGCCAAGTTAGCATACAGCCATGAAAATAGCAGTGCGAGTTGGCCCAACCCACTGTTCTACACAGTTCTAATCCTATCACTGACCAACCTGGTTGTCTGAAACATTACTATATCAAAGTCCCAAGAAAGATATTTTTCTCATAGTGGACAGACTGGCTTATGTTTCATAAGATTCCCCTCTTCTGGATGAAATGCTGTATCTGCTTTCTGCATAGATTAGTCCTGCTTTGAGCACGGGGTTGGACTAGATGACCTCCTGAGGTCCCTTCCAACCCTGATATTCTATGATTCTGTGATTCTAGATTGTATCCATGGGTTGTGATCATGGAGCTGCTAATTTTGCTGTCTCTACAGATACCTGTGCCTTTGGTGATGTCTCAGATGGTATTTCTTAATTTCTCTACATGCAGTTGGTTGCCCATAGTGTATGCAGCTATGCTTTGCTACATGCTGTGCAGGAGTTGAGTGTCCTCCAACCAATCAGCTCTCTGTCTCCCTCATTTATTTAGTTTCTTTTTATTTTAAACTGTAGATTTTATTAAATGTGACAGACAGAAGTTCTGTTAATCCACAAGATAGATACAGAAATGGCCAGTAGCAAAGCAAGCATGCTATCCCACCAATATGTTTCAATCTTGACCTGGAGGAGCCATTTTATAAGTAAGAGGTTTCTCATTTTCCATACCAATATTTATTTCAGAGATGGCTAACAAGAATATCAATTAGTGCAAGTTGTGATGATGATTATTTGATTTTTATACTTGTCTGCTAGAAATTAGTTTAATACCAGCAACTCATTTCACTTAGGCCAGCAGATTTTGGACACTACTAACATTTGTATGCAGTGTAGTTCTAGCACAGTCAGACCAGGGATATTAGAGAGTCAAGTTGGGTGAGGTAATATTTTTTATTGGACCAACATCTGTTGGTGAGAGAGACAAGCTTTTGAGCCACACAGAGCTCTTCTTCGAGTCTGGGAAAGATACTCCCAGCATGACAGCAAAATACAAGGTGGATCAGACACATCGTCAGACTCATCCATTTCGTCATCAACCATAACAATCTTACATTGAACAACAAACACTTTGTCCAAACTATGAGAACAGCCATGGGTACCAGGATGGTTCCCCAATATGCCAACCTCTTGATGATCCACTTTGAAGAAGTAGTTCTGGACAAATGCACCATAAAACCAATGACATACCTGAGATACATCAATGATATTTTCATCCTCTGGACAGATGGCTTAAAGTCCCTCATAGATTACCATCACAACTTCAGCAACCACCACCCATCCATTAAACTCTCTCTGGAACACTGTCAAACAAGCATCAACTTCCTGGACACCACAATCAGCTTCAAAAATGGAACCCTATACAAGAAACCCACAGATCACCATACTTAACTTCATAGATCTAGTAACCATCCAGATAACCAAGAAATCTGTTATCTGCAGCCAGGCACTCAGATGCCCAAGAATGTGCTCCAAGAAGAAAATCTATGATATGCACCTGAACATACTTAACACCACTTTCACCAAACAAGGATACTCTACCAAGGAAGTAGATTGCATCTTGTAATGGGTCACCCAAATACCCCAAGAGAACCTGGTTCAATACAGAAATAAAAACCCCTCTGACGGGGTCACCTACCACCCCACACTGGAACCCATATGGGATATCATCAAACAACTACAATCCATACTCAGTGAGGACCCCATCCTGAAAGAAATTTTTCTTGAACCCCCACTTCTGGCCTTCAAGCAACCTCCCATCATCAGAAGCAAGGTCCGCACAGACCAGGACACACCAACTCAAAATGGCACCAGACCCTGCCAGAACAACTGATGCAAAACCTGCAGACATATCTCCACTGCTACAATGATTAACACTCCCCACAACACACCCTTTCAATATCTATGGATCCTACACATACCTATCACAACATGTGGTTCATCTCATCCAGGGCACTAAATGCCTCAGTAACAACTATGTGGATGAAACTAGACAATCACAACATTCTCTTGAATGAATTCATACAGGAAAATGGTAAAAGACAAAAACTCTGGGTGAACACTTTTCACAAAGCAGTCACTCAATATCTGACCTATCAGTCCTAATACTCAAAGGAAACCTGCACAACATTTTCAAAAGACGAGCATGGGAGCTTAAATTCATTGCTCTGCTAGACACTGAAAATCATGGACTGAATAGAGACACTGGATTTATGGTTTATTACAACAATCTGTAACATAATAACCTCCTCTTTCTTCCTATGACTGCAGAGGTGGTATCGGACCACTCAACCTTGAATGGTCCCTTACAATATGTGTTAACTACTTATGCTGAACAATCTGTTCCACCTTGCATTTAGCTGTGATGCTGAGAGTACTTTTCCCAGACCTGAAGAGGAGCTCTGTGTGGCTCAAAAGCTTGTCTCTCTCAGCAAAAGCAGTTCGTCCAATAAAAGGTATTATTTTATCCAACTTGTCTCACTAACTGTCTCACTGTCAAACAGATGACCTATAATTGCAAGGTTGCATTGTCATTCCCTGAACAATCCAATACTCTGTGCTTATGTAGTTAATTTAAAAAGAGAGTTTGTCATAGCTATAAAGGGAAGGGTAACAGCCCTCCTAGGTACAATACTATAATCCCTCCCGGCCAGAGACACCAAAATCCTTTTACCTGTAAAGGGTTAAGAAGCTCAGGTAATCTGGCTGACACCTGACCCAAAGGACCAATAAGGGGACAAGATACTTTCAAATCTTGGTGGGGGAAGGCTTTTGTTTGTGCTCCTTGTTTTGGGGGTTGTTCGCTCTTGGGACTAAGAGGGACCAGACATCAATCCAGGCTCTCCAAATCTTTCTGAACAAGTCTTTCATATTTCAAACTTGTAAGTAACAGCCAGGCAAGGCATGTTAGTTTTATCTTTGTTTTCTCAACTTGTAAATGTACCTTTTATCTCTGTTTGCTGTAACTTTGAACCTAAGGCTAGAGGGGGTTCCTCTGGGCTCTTTAAGTTTGATTACCCTGTAAAGTTATTTTCCATCCTGATTTTACTGAGATGATTTTTACCTTTCTTTCTTTAATTAAAAGCCTTCTTTTTAAGAACCTGATTGATTTTTCCTTGTTCTAAGATCCAAGGGGATTGATCTGGACTCACCAGGAATTGGTGGGGGGAAAGAGGGAGGGATGATCCTTGTTTTAAGATCCAAGGGGTTTTGGATCAGTGTTCACCAGGGAATTGATGGAGTCTCTCAAGGCTACCCAGGAAAGGGAGTTAGCACATTGGGAGTGGTGGCAGCAAAAGCAGATCTAAGCTGGTAGAAAAGCTTAGAGGTTTTCATGCAGGTCCCTACATCTGTATCCTAAAGTTCAGAGTGGGGAAGGAACCTTGACAGAGTTGAATTGGGAATGAGGTCAAATGGAAATTTTTGGATGGCCTGTGTATTCAATGTATTTGTAAAGATGGGTGGTAGCATCAACTGAACAATGTGTTTAGTGAAGAAGCCTGAATTCCTGGAAGCTGTTTCTCTAACTCATATGTAAACTGCAATAAAAGAGAGCTCTTTTTTGACACTCATTATATTAGTCATTTGGAATACACCATACAGTGTCTGTGTTACATTTTAAAAGAGTCATCTTCAAGTCCTCCCTCATCAGTTGTTCAGGATCTTGTCAGAAGCAATTATCTATTTCTTGTCAGCATCTCCAGTCTTTGTGGCAGTGAGGCATCCCTATGCATAAAGCCACATCTCAGGGATGATGATGATGATAAATGATTCTCTTCCTTTGTTCTTGAAGTGGGACATTACTTTTCAGAAGCTGAAAGAAACTTAAAGCTGGAGTTTAGCCTGCTCTCAGTTGCTGCAGCCATAGCCTTCCAGTGTACGTGTGACTCCTGTCTCTCACTAACTTCATTACATAGGTACCTGAAAGGAATGTGCTCCAGGAGATAGATAGAGTTGGGCAGTGGGACACTTGTTTTCTTTCCGGAACTGCCATTCACTTACTGTTTAACTTCAAGCAAGTCATTTAAACTTCTTTGTTCCAGTTTACTCATCTTAATAATGGGCCAGGTCCTCAGCTGGTGTAAATCTTACTCACTTTTCTGGGCTACTGCTGTTCCTGGTCTAGCATGTCACTGTAGGACCAATTGACTAGGGCTGGAGAGTGGGTGGAACTGTGGCTCCGCTCCCTTGCCCCATGCACCAGCCAGCACAGCTGAACCAGTAATGAGGAGGAAGTAAGCTATGCCAGGTACTGGTATCTCTGGTCAGCTCCTAGTGGACAAGCAGCCGCATCTCAAAAACCCTTCACTATACTTAGCACTGACTGCCTTGCCGGCAGTTTCAGAAGAGAGCCCCTGGTATGAGTGGCTTTGGAGAGTAAAATACCTTGTTCCTCTCCTAGAGGTGGTCCCTTCAGGTTGGTTTATGAAGCAATTGCCTATGTAACAGCTGGTCTGTCGATGCAAAGGGGACTTCACTTTTCAAGGCTCTCAAGCCTTTGAATTTCACAAGCATTGAATTGATTTTAAAAAATGATGCAATGTTTACCTGCCATTAAAAATAATATTAAATAAAGAATTAGTTCTAATTTCTTTCAACTGTGTATTAGCTCAGTTTATTAATGAATAGGGACAAACATACTTAAAAGCACTGAGACCAAAAATAAATCTCATTCTATTTTCTATAATGAACAGAATTACCCACATATTTTCATTTGAATGCCCCATGATAGTATTTAGATAATCAAACAAACTCCTCTAACAAACTCAGTGATAAAATGCTTAGATGGAAAAAAACCAAAAGAACAACTAGGCAAAAATAGAGGTCCTCTTTGGGTGAGAATTCATCAAAGCTTGTTCCTTCAGTGATTTATGTACAACACAATCTGCCTGGTCCTCCTCTTCCTCCTCCTTCAGAGCATCTGTAGGAGAAATACAGATTTGTGAGGGTTCTACAGTAAACTCTCAATCTGACAAAGGAAAGCAAGGAATGATACAGGCCTGTATTTACTGTCAGCCTTTGTCTGAGAGTTAGAAGTCATGCCGTGCAGCTTTGAAGGAGAATTGCAGGGAAAATTCAGGTAAAAATGATTTATCTACACCCACAGACTAGTGTTTAAGTGTAGAAATGGTAAAATGATGAGGAACAAGAGTGTATGTAGCAGAACTGCCAGAACTGGATTTGTGTCCTTCCCCCCTTGAACACAAAGCAGGGAAAGTTCCATAATCCATCACTTTCCAGACAAGTTAGTCTCATCGTAAGCCATAGTTGTCAAAAGGGGCCAATAATTTTAGGTGCCTAACTTGAGACAACCTAAGTCTCTGATTTTCCCCCAGAGGTGCTGAGTACCACAACTGCAGTGGAAGCCAATGCTAGCTGTGGGTGCTCAGTACCTCTGGAAATCTAGCTTTCTCAAGGACATCCAAAAACTGAGGCAAGTGAAATTAGCCGTTGTGAATATTTTGGCCATAGTCATTTTAATGCTGGCAGAGCAGGTGCCAGCTCATGCCAAGGTCTCCATGTCTCAAATGAACACTGACAAATACTGTCAAGGCTGCTTCCCCACTCTGAACTTTAGGGTACAAATGTGGGGGCCTGAATGAAAACTTCTAAGCTTAACTACCAGCTTAGATCTGGTCTGCTGCCACCATTCCCAAAGCTAATTCCCTTCCCTGGGAAGCCTTGAGAAACCTTTCACCAATTCCCTGGTGAATACAGATCCAAACCCCTTGGATCTTAAAACAAGGAGAAATTAACCATTCCCCTCCTTCCTCCCACCAACTCCTGGTGAATACAGTTCCAACCCCCCTGGGATCTTAAAACAAGGAGAAATTAACCATGCCCCCTCCTTCCTTTCACCAACTCCTGGTGAATACAGATCCAACCCCCTTGGATCTAAAAACAAGGAAAAATCAATCAGGTCCTTAAAAAGAAGGCTTTTAATTAAAGAAAAAAGGTAAAAATCATCTCTGTAAAATCAGTATGGAAAATAACTTTACAGGTTAATCAAACTTAAAGAGCTCAGAGGACCTCCCTCTAGCCTCAGGTTCAAAGTATAGCAAACAAAGATAAACACTCTAGTAAAAGGTACATTTACAAGTTGAGAAAACAAAGTAAAACTAAGACACCTTGCCTGGCTTTTTACTTACAAGTTTGAAATATGAGAGACTTGTTTAGAAAGATGGAGAGAACCTGGATTGATGTCTGGTCCCTCTCAGTCCCAAGAGTGAACGAACTCCCAAACAAAGAGCACAAACAAAAGCCTTCCCCACCCCCCAAGATTTGAAAGTATCTTGTCCCCTTATTGGTCCTTTGGGTCAGATGCCAGCCAGGTTACCTGAGCTTCTTAACCCTTTACAGGGAAAAGGATTTTGGAGTCTCTGGCCAGGAGGGATTTTATAGTACTGTACACAGGACAGCTGTTAC